>NC_091981.1:215608155-215682244 GCF_044704955.1 Pristiophorus japonicus | reverse complement strand
CCCTTTCCTCCCCCCTTCTCCCCCTTCCATCCCTCTCTCCCTCTACCCCCCCCCCCTCCCCCTCCTCTCACTGTCAGAAACACAGACACTGACAGACAGAGAGTGAGAGAGACAGACAGAGAGATAGAGACACTGACAGAAACACGGTGGGGGGGCTGGGGGTGCCCAGCACGCTGTTGGAGGGCTCCCAGTGCTGTAGTCGGTGAGTAGAAAATATTTTATTTATTGATTTTTAAAAAAAATTATTTCTTATTTTTTTTTGATTGATTTATTGATGTTTTTCTCATTTATTATTGATGATGGCTCTTTATTTGTAAAACTGAAGTGTTTAATGTTTGTAAACTTCCCTTTTAAACCCCCCCCCCCCATTCCCTACACCTGATTTGTAACCTACGCCTGATTTTCTAAAGTGTAGACAAGGTTTTTTCGAGCGTATAAAAATCTTCACTTACTCTATTCTAAGTTAGTTTGGAGTAAGTTTTCACTGCCGAAACTTTGAAAACAGGTGTAAGTGGCCAGACACACCCCCTTTTGAAAAAAAATTATGTTCCAAAATGAAACTGTTCTAACTGACTAGAACTGGAGCAAACTAACTGCCGAGAATTTGAATTTCTAAGATACTCCGTTCTACACCAGTTGCTCCAAAAAATCAGGAGCAACTGAGGCCGAAACTTGGGCCCTAAAAGTTTTTACAAGTCTATTAAGAGTAAGAGGATGACGAAAAGAAATGTGGGCTTTTTAAAGACAGGTGCAGGTGATATTGAAAATCAGGAAATGGCAGACTTGCTAAATACTTAACTTTGTATTAGTCTTCTTAGGTCCTCTTAATCTGGCCTCTAGTCAACACTGAAGATTTCCTTTGAATATATTCCCCTACAGGGCAGCTTAATGTTTCTCTTTTACAAGCTGTGATATAATCTTGACCTTGTAATTGTAGATCACCAGGCAGGTACAGGCCTCTTCTCCTCCGTCCCCTCCGGCCTACTTCTCCCACATTGCAGGCTTCCTCAGGGTGCCATAGACTGCACCAACATTGCCTTGCATGCTCCCCATTTCCAGCATGGCATCTTTCTGAATCGAAAGGGATTCCTCTCCCTCAATGTCCCAACTGGTTTGCAACTACATGCAGTGCATTATGCAGGCCTGTGCCAGTTTCTGTCAGTAATCATGATGCATTTATCCTCTCTGGCACCTTTTTTCCAATCAGGCCGTCTCTTTACCAGCTGGCTACTGGCCGCTAAGGGCTATTCCATTTAGACTTGGCTCATGATTCTGTCAGGAACCTGGGCACAGATGCAGAGCTGGCTTGCAACGAAGCCTGTGTGTCCACTAAAAAGCTCATTGAAAGTTGGTCAGTGTGCTCAAGCAGCACTTCCTCTGCCTGATCCTTTCTGGAAGCACCTTGCAGTACAGCCCTGAGCAGTATCCTGATCTGTGGAAGTCTGTTGCATGCTCCACAATGTTGCCATCATGAGGGATCAGTCCTTGCCACCGTGGGCAGCAAGGAGTGCATCAGTAGGAGGAAGAGGGCCTTGACAACCACTGTCACTAGCTGCCAGTTCCCTCATACAGCAGCTCATCGAAGAGCGCTTCACGTGAACCATCCCTCCCATCTCAACACACCAACAATCTTGCAATTCTAATTACCACCATTCTTACAATCACCCAATTGTCTTCTTTCAGTCAAGCCTGATGGTCTTGCCCTTACGTCACTACAAATATAAGCCGCAGCACAAAATCCAGAATAAAATACAAATTTATCAAACAAATATTGTAATAATTAACAAAAATAATGATGATTCACCGTTGTACAAGCCCTTAGTGTCTGTCTTGTGTGCTCATTTTTTTTAATCCTAGTGCTCCAACAAATAAATACCTTATTTGAATATCCTCTTCTTTCCACCCATACACTAATACTAATACGAACACACACATACACATTATCACTCCCTAGCTCCACTAATCTATTTACATTAAAAAACAGAAATCATGGTTCTTTTTTTATTACGCAGTCAACAAAATCTTAAGTTAGTAATGCATAAAAACCTGCAATTTAGTAAAAATTTGTATCTCAATTTAGATGCGGTAATGCAATAAAATGTGTACCTGTCATAGGTTATTAATGTAAACACAGACAGAAATGCTGCAAATTGTTATGGTTGCATTATTGTGTTTCCATACAGGAACAAGCAATTGATCGTGAACAGGAGAGAGATGTGTTTCAGCAAGAGATAATGAAATTGGAGCAACAACTGAAAACTCCCCAAAGGTTCCAACCTAACAGTGATGAAAGAAATAGAGAAGTAACTTGTTTATTAAAAAAAAAATCTGTTTGCTAGATCAAGAAGAGTAATTGGAAATATCCAATGTATTGCTGCTGCCGTGTCTGACAAGATCTCATCCTGTTATTCCCCACCTCCCACAAAATACCATCCACCTTCCTTCCAAAAACAAGAACGCCAAGGACTATTGATAGTTCTTTATGCCCATGCTTGGTTCTTGTTTATATCATTGAAATTTCAAGTGACACGACTAACTTTCTCCAACTTCTCCTCCTGATTGTTCAGGAAGACACTTTTTAGTGTTGTATCTTTTTTGCTTACTGCAATATCATTGTTGCAATTGATTTTCTAAGCCTTCTATATAATGGACATAACTTCCAAATCATTTTTCAGTGTTAGTTTGATGCCAGATATCTCACCAAAGTCATGCAAATAAGAGTCTAGTCAAAGTCCCAAAATTTGACTTTTTGTTCCATGTTGTGCCCAAGAAATGGGCGGGATGATATCTAATTCCTCTCCCTCCGTTTGTTTAATCTGAGACTTTGTAGGTAGGTAGCTTAAATTGCTAATGTCATCATCTAAATGGTACCTTGTAATATTCCTAAAAACCGAATACAGCTGCTGAGTGTGTCCATAGCTCAACAATTTTCTGCAAGTGATCAAATTTGGAATTCAGAATTCTATGTCTTGGGTCATGCAATATTGATCTGTTTAATTGATGCAGATGCTATATGCCATTGGCTGCGCCACTTCTGATGCACTTAATTGTTCGTTCTGGTGTATTCAAATGATTTTTTCCAGGAAATTTTGGAGTAAGTTCACAACTGGAAAATTGTGACATGAAGCGGTGTACTTTGTCGCATAAATTATAGGTCACATGGTTACAGGAAATTCTGGGCCAGAAACTTAGTTATTGGGACACCTTTTTAAAAACCCTGATCTTTGCACGACTTTAAATTTTTAATTCTTTTTCTACGAACATTTTTCTTTTTATAAAAAAAAATCTAAATTCACCAATGGCTTAACCAAGAGTGTTCTTAAATGCATAGCTGATTCTTTTTCCTTATCTTAGTTCTAACTTTACCAAAATAAGAGAACGAGCTCACAAGCTTTCCATTTTGCCTTCATGTTCTTGGCAGATGGAACATCTGACAGATCAGTTGAAAGACAAGACCGACCGATGCAGTGAACTTCTACTTGCCAAAGAACAGCTTCAAAGAGATGTACAAGAACGGAATGAAGAAATTGATAAAATGGAAAACCGAGTTAGAGAACTGGAGCAGGCATTGATCAGTACCACCTATCCTTTACAAAAGGTAATTATTTTGACTGCTAAGCTAAGTACAAATTATATGTGGGGTGGGCTAGTATCTCTGCTGGTAGAAAGTCAGAAGGTATCATGGGCTCAAATTCAAGCCTTCCGTAGTGGTCAATTTTCTACATTGAATTTTGCTGGTACTAAGCCAGGTCTCTACATGAAGTACATTATAGTGGCACAGTTATCTGTCTCTAGGAGAGATGCCTTGTAAAGCACACCTAATGTTGACTAAAATAATGGCCCAGAAATCCCGGTTGTTTCTTCTCCCGGGCATTCGACTAAAAATAGAACAAAAGATGTGCACTTACCTTTTGGTCGAATGCTCTCCAGAGATCCCGGACTCGAGGCATCCTTGCGTGACGGAGCGCGTTCACGTTGGGACGTCCGTAGGAGTCACGTGGGCCTAGACACCCAATCACGGTAAAGTATTTTCTCATTCATAGTAATAGGAGTTTGGTAAATCCGAAACTCCTATTACTATGAATGACAAACACCCAAACACTACATAAATACACAATAGAAATTAAAGTTGATAGAAATGTTTTTGAAAAAAAAATATTTGCCGATTTAAAAAAAAAAAGTTTTAATTATGGTTTAAAATAAAATTACCTGAGTGGGCAGGGTTTTTAACATACATGTATTTTTAAATTTTATTAATATGTTTTTAAACTCTTACGCTGGTAAAAGTAGGCTATGCGCCTGCTTTTACCAGGCGCAAGAGTTTTAAGGACATTCGCAGGACAAGCAGCCCAATCTCTGCCATGGGAACGTCCTCGCTCCCGAGATGCGTGCGCTCTGTCAAGCCAGAAACTTGACAGATCAGAAAAGCCGATTTTCAGCGCATGTACATTGCGCGCTAAAAACCGGCTTTTCCGATGCCTTCCCGGGTCCGTACACACTCCTTACGGACCCGGGGAGGCTGGAATTTCAGGGCCATTGTGTTACTAGCTGCTATTGTGGTGAATTCGACAGCTCAGACTTGCTTTCCTTGTTAAAGAGGAATAGAATGGAAGAAGGAAAACCCTTTTTTTTTAAGTATAAATTGTACTACACCAGTGTCTTTAGTGACTCAGACCATGAGGATAGATTTTATTAGTATGGGGATCAAGTTTCTAATAATTTTGATTGTTGACGGTATGCAACAGAGTATGTGATAATTTTGAGACGCATATTAAGGGGTATAATGTATGAATCCAGAAAGGTTATTTTGGTCCTGCTGAGAGCACATAGGACTACTGTGTACAATTTTGGTCTACCTAATTTTAAAAGGATATTCAGTTATTGGAGGTGGTACACAGAAGGACTAATCGATTGATTGCAGAACTTAAGGGAATGACTTAGAAGGAAAGGTTGACTGTCCTGAGTCTTTTCTCTCTGAGAAAGAGAAGATCGAAAGGGGATATAATAGAAGTGTTTAACATTATGAAAGGTTCGGACAAATTGGATCCAAGTAAAACTTTCTGCCGTATACAGAATTTAATTGCAAGGGGTCATATTTACAAATTGAGGATAGCAAAAGAAAATAGGAGGGACGCTCTTTCTACACTAAAAATGTGGTAAGTATGTGAATGGATTAATGGGTTTCAAGAAGGCAGGTTCTTGCCAACAAATGGGATTCAGTCTTATTCAAAATACGCCAAATAAATACTGTCGATAGGCGAGTTAGATGGACTGAACATTATCTCCTGGCTGAAAATGTTGTTGTGTTACTTTATAACTATATTCAGATGCAATTACAGCTAGTCTCTTGTACCAGATATTTGCTAATATCCTGTTACAATTAAAAAGGCTGAAGAAAGAAAATCACAGATTACCTTAGAAGTTAAAGGAGACAGTGTGCTTCAGACACAGCTGCAAGCAGAACGTGATGCTTTAGAGCGAAAGGAGAAGGAGGTAAATTCATTTTTTTTAAATAAATTATACCAGTATGACATTTTAACCCAGACGTTTGTCATTTGGATATCCCTTTTTGCTGAAACTAATATCTGCATGCTCCTGAGTTATGTTTCCTTAATTCACTACTTCCTGATGTATATTATCAGTATATTCCAACAGAGAAAATGTCCAGTGGCAAAGAGTTGTACCTGTGGAATGAGTAGTTTTGTCTAGCAATATTAATTACTTATGTTGAATTCTTCACTATCCAAATGCCTTTTGTAAGTCTGGGAACTTCTTACCTAATGAATTAACTTTTGAAGCAGCGCAGGTGCAAATTTTGGGGTTTTTCTTGCAGCTTGTATACATATTTCAGTTATACAGAAACAAATTCACATGATTTTCCTTTAATATACAAGAAAACTCAATGTTTTTTTTTAAACATCTGCAGTTATCAAGTGCTATTTACTACTTTTAAAGGAAAAGTTGCTCATCTTACGTTCTTTTACTTGGAGTGACTTCTTTGCTTCCCATAAAGACATCACATTTCTGTATTTTTATCTCTTTTGAGTGTCTCTTGGCTTGGTGGCTATGGAACAGGTGTGAACACAACACCAGTTTGAGTTTGGCACAGGTTTTGAGTTATACTCCACTCAGCTCCTGATTTGAGGCTTATTGAAATGAGGCATTTATATCTCCCAGTGGAGATGAAGGACATTCAGAGCAGAGAGGCACACTATGTCAACTGTGTTAGTGTGAGGAGGTGCAAATTGGAGGACTTGACTGTTTCAGAAAGTAGTTGAGGCCAATTCACTAAATATATTCAAAAGGGAGTTAGATGAAGTCCTTACTACTCGGGAGATCAAGGGGTATGGCGAGAAAGCAGGAAGGGGGTACTGAAGTTTCATGTTCAGCCATGAACTCATTGAATGGCGGTGCAGGCTAGAAGGGCTGAATGGCCTGCTCCTGCACCTATTTTCTATGTTTCTATTTAGTATCTTATCCACATGGAGGGGAAAATCGTAAGGGAAGATTGTCAGAGTTGCAAACCAGTAGTAAACATAGGTCATGGAAATCCAGAATAAAAAAATAAGGGACTATAAAATCCACACTTTGAAAGTTATCGTATCCTAGTGAATTGGGAAGTTCATAGGCATACTGGTACTTTTATTTTTAACCAGGAATCTAGTGCTCTTCCTTTTTCAGACCTTGCTAGTCTACACTGCACTAACATAAATCCTTGTATGATGAGTTTGAATGTAAAAATTCTGCAATCTGCTCCACTGCATTAAAATCTCTTTTCTAAAGTGCAACCATGCACTTTACTGGTGTAAGACTTTTTTTCCCCCAAGTTAAGTCTGTGCACATCAAGCATGGTGGGGGCTGCTTTCTGCTGCCAGCAGTATCTTTTCCTGGACCACACACTACTTCAATATGAGAGTAAAATCGAGACCATCCATATTGAGACGGCAGGCATTGAGTCAGCATATAAAAAGTAACTGCACAAGACAGAACTAAGGGATCGATGGGAACCTAGCTTTCATCTTTCCACAGCCATTCATCATTAGGATTCAATTATTGAACAATGAATATATGATCTTGTTTTATGTATTTTTACATCTACATTTCACTCTGGGCAAATTATTTGGTTTGAGAGATCTGACACATTTAAGGGGAAGCTTGATACATACGTGAAGGAAGTGGGAAGGGATAATTGGAGTATGAGAAAGCTCGTGAAGTATAGACACCGGCAAAGATCTGTTAGGCCAGATGTCTTGTTTACATACTGCAGATTCTATGTGACCTGAAAAAAGTGAACCAGAAAAATACTATAGCTTACTAAATAGAATTAGTGTTACTAGAGACTATTTCTAAATATTTTAAGAACTTGAAATGTGTATTTGGAGTGCATTTAAATTAATCCCTGTACCCCGGAAAATCAATTTTGTAATTATTATTCTTGCCATCAAATGCTTGCATGAACTTGCCCCATCTTAGCTCAGTAACATCCTTCAGTCCTATGTGCTTGCTCACACCATTCGCTCCTCTTACACTGGTCTATTCATTATTACCCATACTCTTCCACCTTACCCCAGCCCTCTGAAACACCCTCCTATAATCATCTGCCTTGCCCTTCCCATCATGCTTTCCAAAGTCTACGAAAACTAAATTCACATCAACCAATTTATTGGCATGGCCCCTTAATACCATTTTACCTATTCTTTTCCTTCCCACTCAGTGTTGATTTCCTCCTTTAATCTATAAAACACTCTGTCAGGTCTATCTGATGTGAGGCGTGCTGTACGGGTTTTAAACGTTTTTCCATGTCTTTGTTTTTATATAATAAAACACTTCTAGCTAATGGAATTTCATCAGTGGGTACATATCATTTGTATTTTATGTCCATTACACTTCTGACAGAAATATTATGCAGTATGGGGAACCACTGAAGATCAATGCTTTACCCCTTCCTTGGATTTTGTTTGATTACAGATTGCAAACTTGGAAGAACAGTTAGAACAGTTTAGGGAAGAGCTATTAAATAAAAATGAAGAAGTTCAGCAATTGCATATGCAGTTAGAAATTCAGAGGAAAGAATCTGCCACCCAGCTGCAAGAGACTCAGCAAGAAAATAAACGACTTGAGGTAAGTGCTTACTTGCAATGTGCAGTTACTCATAGTTTAAGGCTGTTTCTTGCACTTTAATCAGTTGAAGGTCAAACCTCCGCTGTAAACTTTAGAATGTGCATTCTAATTGCAATATATTATTGACCTTGCACAACTTTTATGATTACTTTATAGTTCTCTGTTGCAAAATGCCAACATTTTCAGGATAATTTGATGAACCCCACCAGAGAGCTTCATCTGCCTGAAAAATTGTAGTAGCCTCCTTTGAGTTCAGGATCTGTTGACCGTAATTTAGGAGACAACAATATGTCTACTGGTTTTAATTCTTTTTTTTAATGTATTGGCAAGCAAAGAAGCACTTGGGCAAGCCATTTTCTGAAGGCTACAAAGGTATTGCTTGTTCCTTCCAGTAATGTCCGCGTCACATTCAAAATAATGTTTAAAGTTAATTAGTTTCAAGCATAAAATTATATAAAACAAAGATAGCAATGCTGGAACACTGTTTATTACAATCTTTGAGAAAACTTGAGCAATTTCCAAATTGTCCTGCATATGATATAAAATTGCATTATTTTGTTAATGATATTAGTAACTGAGAAACGAGACTCCAGATGGTATGTTGCCTCCCTGGTGCAAGGGTCAAGGATGTCTCGGAGCGGCTGCAGCGCATTCTGGAGGGGGAGGGGGAGGGGGAGGGGGAACAGCCAGCTGTTGTGGTGCATATAGGTACCAACGATATAGGTAAAAAACGGGATGAGGTCCTACAAAGCTGAATTTAGGGAGCTAGAAGTTAAATTAAAAAGTAGGACCTCAAAGGTAGTAATCTCAGGATTGCTACCAGTGCCACGTGCTAGTCAGAGCAGGAATTGCAGGATAGCTCCGATGCATACGTAGCTTGAAGAATGGTGCAAGGAGGAGGGATTCAAATTCCTGGGGCATTGGAACCGGTTCTGGGGGAGGTGGGACCAGTACAAACCGGACAGTCTTTAGCTGGGCAAGACCGGAACCTATGTCCTAAGCGGAGTATTTGCTGGTGCTGTTAGGGAGGGCTTAAACTAATATGGCAGGGGGATGGGAACCTATATAGGGAGGCAGAGGGAAGTAAAAAGGGGGCAGAAGCAAAAGGTAGGAAGGAGAAAAGCAAGAGTGGAGGGCAAAGAACTCGAGGGCAAAAATCAAAAAGGGCCACATTGCAACATAATTCTAAAGGGACAAAGTGTGTTAAAAAACAAGCCTGCAGGCTCTGAGTCTCGACGCAAGGAGCATTCATAATAAGGTGGACGAATTAACTGCGCAGATAGCTGTTAACGGATATGATGTAATTGGGATTACGGAGACATGGCTCCAGTGTAACCAAGGCTGGGAACTCAACATCCAGGGGTATTCAATATTCAGGAAGGATAGACAGGAAGGAAAAGGAGGTGGGGTAGCGTTACTGGTTGAAGAGGAGGTTAACGCAATAATAAGGAAGGACATTAGCTTAGATGATGTGGAATCTATGGCCCCAAGTTTCCACATCATTTGCTCCTGATTTTTAGGAGCAACTGGTGTAGAACGGAGTATCTTAGAAATCGGAATTCTCCACATTTAGTTTGTTCCAGTTCTAGTCAGGTAGAACAGTTTCACTTTGGAACAGAATTTTTTTTCAAAAGGGGGCGTGTCCGGCCACTTACACCTGATTTCAAAGTTTCGTGAGTGAAAACTTACTCCAAACTAACTTAGAATGGAGTAAGTGAAGATTTTTGTACGCTTGAAAAAACCTGTCTACACTTTAGAAAATCAGGCGTAGGTTACAAATTAGGCATAGGGAACGAGGTGGGGGGGGAAGGGAAATCATTAAATTCTACAATCAATCCTTAGTTATACTTATACAAATATTATACAAATAAATCCAACCAGAATAAAAATTTATAAGCAAAGAAAAGATTAAATAAACCATGTTCCTACCTGTGTGAAAGTGCTTCAGGCAGGCCTTTCATGTTGGAGACAGGCAGCGGTGTGGCGTCAGTGTCTCGACGGCAGCGGCAGCGGCAGCAAGCTTCGAGCTGAGCTGCAGTGCTTGAGGCAGGCCTTCATTCTCTTCGTGGCTGGCCGCGAAGAAGCAGCACCGGACGGACCCGAGGCCATTCGGCCATGAGATATCAGTGGCTGGCCGGCAGCCGAAGAATCAGCGGACCGATGTGAGGCCATTCGGCCATGAGATAGCAGCGGCGTCAGTGGCTGGCCGGCAGCCGAAGAATCAACGCAGGACACACGCAGCTCATTAAGGTTCTTGAGGCCATTCGGCCACGCTTTAGGGGTGGCGTCTGGCTGGCCGGCAGCCAAAGAATCAGCAGCGGACGGACGTGAGGCCATTCGGCCATAGGATATCAGCGGCGTCAGTGGCTGGCCGGCAGCCGAAGATACAGCAGCAGCCTTCGAGCTGTGAGGGGGACTGAGGCCATTTGGACAGGGAGAGGCAGCCACATCGACAGTTTTATATTTAAATTTGCAGAATGGGTGCTGCATTGTCAACACCACGTATTATTGCAAAGTTGAATTGGCACTCTTATTTCTCCAAACACAGTCCTTAATTTGCATGCACCAATGCAGCACCGGTTCTGCAAGTTTAGCAGTGAAAAGCTGAACTCACTGATTTCAGCAGGTGATTTATTCAGCAGTGCTACTAAAAGCACTCGCTCACACACAGAAATATTTAAAAAAATTAAATTACAAGCCTTTTCAGGGGTCCAAGAAACAAATCTTCACTTTCTCTGCAGTATTTTTACAAATGGCCGAGTCCCAATGTTTGTGTGAGACTGCGCGCACGCTCCAACGCGCACGCGCAGGGTTTCCGGCACCACGAAGGCTAATTTAAATTGTACCCGCCCCCTGCTGCTTAGAAAATCCAAGGAGCTCGAGAATATCGGATTTTTTTTTAGGCGCAGTTTTCGGCGCGAAAAACAGGCGCCCAGCTCGGAGGTGCGCCGTTTTCGCTGCGGCACGAAACTTGGGGCCTTAAAATTCAGCAGAGGAGAACTTAAGGGTTTAATTAGGAGGGGGAAAATAGAGTATGAGAATAAGCTTTCAGGGAACATAAAAACTGACTGTAAAAGCTTATATAGATATGTGAAGAGAAAAAGATTAGTGACGACTAATGTAGGTCCCTTGCAGTCAGAATCAGGTGAATTCATAATGGGGAACAAGGAAATGGCAGACAATTCAACAAATACTTTGGTTCTGTCTTCAACAAGGAAGACACGAATAACCTCCCGAAAATACTAGGGGACCGAGAGTCGCGTGAGAAGGAGGAACTGAGGGAAATCCTTATTAGTTAGGAAATGGTGTTAGGGAAATCCCCAGGGCCTGATGGTCTGCATCCCAGAGCACTTCAGGAAGTGGCCCTAGAAATAGTGGATGTATTGGTGGTCATTTTCCAAAATTCCATGAACTCTGGATCAGTTCCTCTGGTAGCTAATGTAACCCCACTTTTTAAAAAAGGAGGGAGAGAGAAAATAGGGAATTATAAATAGGTTAGCCTGACATTGGTGGTGGGGAAAAGGCTGGAATCAATTATTAAAGATGTAATAGCAGTGCATTTGGAAAGCATTGACAGGATCGGTCCCAGTCAGCATGGATTTATGAAAGGGAAATCATGCTTGACAAATCTTCTGGAATTATTTGAGGATGTAACTAGTAGAGTGGATAAGGGAGAACCAGTGGATGTGGTGTATTTGGACTTGCAAAAGGCTTTTGACAAGGTCCTACACAAGAGATTTGTGTGCAAAATTAAGGCACATGGTATTGGGGGTAATGTATTGATGTGGATAGAGAACTGGTTGGCAGACAGGAAGCAAAGAGTGGGAATAAACAGGTCCTTTTCAGAATGGCAGGCAGTGACTAGTGGGGTGCCGCAAGGTTCAGTGCTGGGACCCCAGCTATTTACAATATACACTAATGATTTAGACGAAGGAATTGAATGTAACATCTCCAAGTTTGCAGATGACACCAAGCTGGGTGGCAGTGTGAGCTGTGAGGAGGATGCTAAGAGGCTGCCGGTGACTTGGATAGGTTAGGTGAATGGGCAAATGCATGGCAGATGCAGTATAATGTGGATAAATGTGAGGTTATCCACTTTAGTGGCAAAAACAGGAAGGCAGATTATTATCTGACTGGTGACAGGTTAGTAAAAGAGGAGGTCCAACGAGACCTGGGTGTCATGGTACATCAGTCACTGAAGGTAGGCATGCAGGTACAGCAGGCAGTAAAGAAAACAAATGGCATGCTGGTCTTCATAGCGAGAGGATTTGCGTATAGAAGCAGGAAGGTCTTACTGCAGTTGTACAGGGCCTTGGTGAGACCACACCTTGAGTATTGTGTGCAGTTTTGATCTCCTAATCTGAGGAAGGACTTGCTATTGAGAGAGTGCAGCGAAGGTTCGTTCACCAGACTCATTCCCGGGATGGCAAGACTGACATATGAAGAAAGGCTGGATCGGCTAGGCTTATACTTACTGGAATTTAGAAGAATGAGAGGGGATCTTATAGAAACATCTAAAATTAGGATGGGACTGGACAGGTTAGATGCAGGAAGAATGTTCCCGATGTTGGGGAAGTCCAGAACCAGGGGTCACAGTCTAAGGATAAGGGGTAAGTCATGTAGGACCGAGATGAGTTCGTCTGTCAGTACCAGAAGGACTAAAAAAAAAAGGTGCAATCCACTCACAAAATTGTATTAGAAGATGCTGGAAATATAAAGCAGATCCTTCAATGTTTAAAAAGAGAAAAGGGGGCGGGTTAATATTTAGACAATTAACCTGTCTTTTCTTTTTTAGTTATGTGAACTGCCCTTGCTTGATTCCACTTTCAAATATTCAATTGTGATCAGAGAAATCTTTACCAACAGCTCTATTTTCCTGCCCCCGCATCGTCACCTCACTAGTCCCCCAAGGATCCATCCATTACCCTCTTTCATTTCTTATCTACATGTTGCCTCTTGTGCCATCATCTACAGATGTGGGGTCAGCTTCCACATGTATGCTGATTACTCCCAGCTCTACTTATTCACCACCCTCGACCCTTCAGCTGCCTCTGTGCTGTCAAATGGCAATATTAAATGACCCTTAACTTTGAGAAGACCAGACCTATTGCCTTCGGACCCTGACAAAAATTCCGTACACTCACTATCAACCCGTACCTGGCCTAAATCTCAGGTCGAAACAAATGTTGTGTCCTGTTCAACCTCAGCAGAGTTGCCAGCCCCGTATCCTCTCCATCACAAAGACTACCTCCTTCCAACTCTTAACATCACTCATCTCCACCCCGGCCTAAGCTAATTTTCCACTGTTACCTTAAAGAATTCCTTTGTCACATCCAGACTTGATTTACTCCGTTGATTTCTTCTCCCTATACAAGATTCAGCTCATCCAAAATGCTGCTACTCTATCTTATTCTGGAGCACCTCTGCCCTTGTTGACCTATCTTGGATCCTTGTCCCCCAATGTCTCAAATTTAAAACTCTCATGCTAGTGTTTAAATCCCTTGTGGTCTCATCTCACCTTAACTCTAGCCTCCATTACTCCAAAACTCTCCATTTTCTGACTCTGGCCTCTTGTACATCCCCCATTCTCCCTCCCCCATTGTCATCTGGGCCTCATTCTCTGGAATTACCACACTAAACCTCTCCATCTCTCTCCTCCTTTAAAGCCCACCTCTAAGCTTTACGTTACCTTCCTAATTTCTGTTTCTTTGCCATGGTGTCATTTTTCCTTATGCCTCTGAAGTGCCTTAGAAGATTCCTCTATATTAAAGGCACTATATAAACACAAGTTATTGTTGACTGACCTGTTGTATATTTCCAACATTTCCTGTTTTATTTCAGATTTCCAGCATTTGCAGGTTTTTCCATTTTCCTTTTTATTTGCATAAATTTAATGTCCTGATTTTGCAGGGCGAATCACTAGTATGCCATTGTAAATCTTCAGAAGGGCCTAGCAAGTTCCGGGTTTCCATATGCAATGCACATGCGCAAAAAAAGGTACTTGCGATCTGTCAAGTTTCTCTGTCGTAGATCGTCCCCATGTGCCCCCAAAACACTTTCACTGGCACTCAATTGGAACAACTACTGCCCAGTGAATGCCCTCGAAACCCTTACGTCTGGTAAAAGCAGGCATAAGGTATGCTTTTACCAGCATAAGAATTAAAATAAATGTTAAATTACATTTTTTTTAATTATTAAAAACATACAAAAACATTTAAAATTAGTTCATGTAAATTTTGGGCTGGAATAAAATGTTTTATTATTTTTTCAAAAAATTACATTTTTATTTTAAATGCTTATAAAGGGACTTTTAATTAATATTGAACACGGGAATATTTATTTTAATTAGAAGTGCGTTTTATTTGGGAATTTCTCAAGCTTATGGGGATTCCATTTACAAATGCAATTCCCATAAGCTTATAAGGAATCCCCCTTTCTAACTGCTTGGCCTGGCCCACATGATCCCAGGGACACTGCAGACCCAGAACCCAAAGCTCTGGAGACACCAGGTACTTTTGGATTTTCTTCTGGGTCGGAGGTGTATTCCGGAGGTATGCCTCCAATTGCAAATTTTGGCCCATTATTTGAGTTTCATGTTTCATTGCACAATTGGCTTTGTCTCATTGCACAATGATGTGGAATACAGAAGATTATTTCTGAAGTAAGTGAAGTTTATCCACTTAAAGATAACCAAACTGCGTACAATTTTGGTCTCCGTATTTAAGGAAGGATATACTTGCATTGGAGGTTGTTCAGAGAAGGTTCACTAGGTTGATTCAGGAGATGAGGGGGTTGACTTATGAAAGGTTGAGTAAGTTGGGCCTATACTCATTGGAGTTCAGAAGAATGAGAGGTGATCTTATCGAAACACATAAGGTAATGAGGGGGCTCGACAAGGTGGATACAGATAGGATATTTCCACTCATAGGGGTAACTAAAACTAGGGAACTCTGGGGCCGAAATTGGTCGAAACCGATAGTCCGCCCATTTCTCGATGGTATGTCATTGCGTACCGCTGGGACGGAATGTGCATGATTTTCATTACCTTTTTCTCGGCAGTGTGCCGAGCGGAGTGCAACCGGCGGTGTGTGGGCAGTGAGTCCTTTTCACTCGGGGAATTTTCGGCTACCGAGTTAATATGGAGCAGCGCATAGGTTTAGGTGCAGATTGCGGGAGCGGGGTGGGGGTGTTAAATTGGCTAAAAAAGTTAAGCTTGTCAGGAAGCTGGCTTCAATGCGCCGACTTCCATCTTTAACTTGGGTGTGTTGGGCTGGTGTGCATAATGCCCTCGGGAGAGGCAGGTTAGCAATTTGAATATGGTAATCGCTCCATTGCTGCGATATTTCAACCCAGTTTCAAACTTATCTGAGAAAATTTCTCACCATTGAAAAAATATTCTGTGGTGGGAAGAAAAGAAAAACAATTTTTTTTAAATGGTCAGAAACTTTTAAATGTTAGTGTTCAGAGAGATTTGGGTGCCCTCGTGCAAGAAACACAGAAAGCTAGCATGCAGGTACAGCAAGCAATTAGGAAGGCAAATGGCATATTACAAGGGGTTGGACTATAATATACAGAGCTTTGGTGAGACCACACCTGGAGGACTACATGTGCAGGAAGTGGATCCTGCTGCAGCACCTGACAGATCGCATTGTGGCACTGGAGCTGCGGGTGGATTCACTCTGGAGCATCCGCGATGCTGAGAATGCCGTGAATAGCACGTTTAGTGAGTTGTCATACTGCAGGTAAAGGTTACTCAGATGAGGATTGGGTGACCAAGAGGAAGAGCAGTGGAAGGAAGGTAGTGCAGGGGTCCCCTGCGCTCATCCCCCTCCAAAACAGATACACCATTTTGGGTACTGTTGGGGGGGATGACTCATCAGGGGAGGGCAGCAGCAGCCATTCGGCTGCACAAGAGGGCAGGAAAAAGAGTGGGAGAGCTATAGTGATAGGGGATTCGATTGTAAGGGGAATAGATAGACGTTTCTGCGGCCGAAATCGAAACTCCAGGATGGTATGTTGCCTCCCTGGTGCAAGGGTCAAGGATGTCTCGGAGCGGCTGCAGGACATTTTGCAGGGGGAGGGTGAACAGCCATTTGTCGTGGTGCATATAGGTACCAACGATATAGGTTTAAAAAAAAACGGGATGAGGTCCTACAAGTTGAATTAAGGGAGCTAGGAGTTAAATTAAAAAGTAGGACCTCAAAGGTAGTAATCTCAGGATTGCTACCAGTGCCACGTGCTAGTCAGAGCAGGATTGCAGGATAGCTCCGATGAATACATGGCTTGAGGAGTGGTGCAAAAGGGAGGGATTCAAATTTCTGGGACATTGGAACCGGTTCTGGGGGAGATGAGACCAGTACAAACTGGGCGGTCTGCACCTGAGCAGGACCGGAACCAATGTCCTAGGGGGAGTGTTTGCTGGTGCTGTTAGGGAGGGGTTAAACTAATATGGCAGGGGGATGGGAGCCTATGCAGGGAGACAGTGGGAAGTAGAATGGGGGCAGAAGCGAAAGAAGAAAAGTAAAAGTGGAGGGCAGAGAAAACCAAGGCAAAAATCAAAAAGGGCCACATTACAGCAAAATTCTAAAGGGGCAAAGTGTGTTAAAAAGATGAGCCTCAAGGGTCTGTGCCTCAATGTGAGGAGTATTCGTAATAAGGTGGACAAATTAACTGCGCAGGCAGCAATTAACGAATATGATATAATTGGCATCACGGAGACATGACTCCAGGGTGACCAAGGCTGTGAACTCAACATCCAGGGGTACTCAACATTCAGGAAGGATAGACAGAATAGAAAAGAAGGTGGGGTAGCGTTGTGGTTAAAGAGGACATTAATGCAATAGAAAGGAAGGACATTAGCTTGGATGATGTGGAATCTGTATGGGTGGAGCTGCGGAATATCAAAGGGCAGAAACAACTAGCGGGAGTTGTGTACAGACCACCAAACAGTAGTAGTGAGGTTGGGGTCAGCATCAAACAAGAAATTAGGGACGCGTGCAATAAAGCTACAGCAGTTATCATGGGTGACTTTAATCTACATATAGATTGGGGTAATCAAACTGGTAGCAATGCGGTGGAAGAGGATTTCCTGGAGTTTATTAGGGATGGTTTTCTAGACCAATATGTCGAGGAACCAACTAGAGAGCTGGCCATCCTAGACTGGGTGATGTGTAATGAGAAAGGACTAATTAGCAATCTTGTTGTGCGAGGCCTCTTGGAGAAGAGTGACCATAATATGGTAGAATTCTTTATTAAGATGGAGAGTGACACAGTTAATTCAGAGACTAGGATCTTGAACTTAAGGAAAATTAACTTCGATGGTATGAGATGTGAATTGGCTAGAATAGACTGGCGAATGATACTTAAAGGGTTGACAGTGGATAGGCAATGGCAGACATTTAAAGATCACATGGATGAACTTCAACAATTGTACATTCCTGTCTGGAGTAAAAATAAAACGGGGAAGGTGGCTCAACTGTGGCTAACAAGGGAAATTAAGGATGGTGTTAAATCCAAGAAAGAAGCATATAAATTGGCCAAAAAAAAGCAGCAAAGCTGAGGACTGGGAGAAATTTAGAATTCAGCAGAGGAGGACAAAGAGTTTAATTAGGAGGGGGGAAAATAGAGTACGAGAGGAAGCTTGCTGGGAACATAAAAACTGACTGCAAAATCTTCTATAGACATGTGAAGAGAAAAAGATTAGTGAAGACAAACATAGGTCCCTTGCAGTCAGATTCAGGTGAATTTCTAATGGGGAACAAAGAAATGGCAGACCAGTTGAACAAATACTTTGGTTCTGTCTTCACGAAGTAAGACACAAATAACCTTCCTGAAATACTAGGGGACAGAGGGTATATAGTGAGAAGGAGGAACTGAAGGAAATCTTTTAGTCAGGAAATTGTGTTAGGGAAATTGATGGGATTGAAGGCCGATAAATCCCCGGGGCCTGATAGTCTGCATCCCAGAGTACTTAAGGAAGCGGCCCTAGAAATAGTGGATGCATTGGTGATCATTTTCCAACAGTCTATCGACTCTGGATCAGTTTCTATGGACTGGAGGATAGGTAATGTAACACCACTTTTTAAAAAATGAGGGAGAGTGAAAACGGGGAATTATAGCCCAGTTAGCTTGACATCAGTAGTGGGGAAAATGTTTGAATCGATTATTACAGATGAAATAGCAGCGCATTTGGAAAGCAGTGACAGGATCGGTCCAAGGCAGCATGGATTTATGAAAGGGAAATCATGCTTCACGAATCTTCTGCAATTTTTTGAGGACGTAACTAGCAGAGTGGACAAGGGAGAACCAGTGGATGTGGTGTATTTGGACCTTCAAAAGGCTTTTGACAAGGTCCCGCACAAGAGATTGATGTGCAAAGTCAAAGGGGTAATGTACTGACGTGGATAGAGAACTGGTTGGCAGACACGAAGCAGAGAGTCGGAATAAACGGGTCCTTTTCAGAATGGCTGGCAGGCAGTGACTAGTGGGGTGCCGCAGGGCTCAGTGCTGGGACCCCAGCTATTTACAATATACATCAATGATTTAGATGAAGGAATTGACTGTAATATCTCCAAGTTTGCAGATGACACTAAGCTGGATGGCGGTGTGAGCTGTGAGGAGAATGCTAAGAGGCAGCAGGGTGACTTGGAGAGGTTAGGTGAGTGGGCAAATGCATGGCAGGTGCAGTATAATGGGGATAAATGTGAGGTTATCCCTGAGGTGGCAAAAACACGAAGGTAGAATAGTATCTGAATGGCGGCAGATTAGGAAAAGGGGAGGTGCAACGAGACTTGGGTGTCATGGTACATCAGTCATTGAAAGTTGGCATGCAGGTACAGCAGGCAGTGAAGAAGGCAAATGGCATGTTGGCCTTCATAGCTAGGGGATTTGAGTATAGGAGCAGGGTACTGCAGTTGTACAGGGCCTTGGTGAGGCCTCACCTGGAATATGGTGTTCAGTTTTGGTCTCCTAATCTGAGGAAGGACGTCCTTGCTGTTGAGGGAGTGCAGCGAAGGTTCGTTCACCAGACTGATTCCCGGGATGGCAGGACTGACATGAGGAGAGACTGGATTAACTGGGCCTGTATTCACTGGAGTTTTGAAAGATGAGAGGGGATCTCATAGAAACATATAAAATTCTGACGGGACTGGACAGGTTAGATGCAGGAAGAATGTTCCCGATGTTGGGGAAGTCCAGAACCAGGGGACACAGTCTAAGGATATGGGTTAAGTCATTTAGGACTGAGATGAGGAGAAACTTCTTCATTCATAGAGTTGTTAACCTGTGGAATTCTCTACTGCAGAGAGTTGTTGATGCCAGTTCATTGGATATATTCAAGAGGGAGTTAGATATGGCCCTTGCGGCTAAAGGGATCAAGGGGTATGGAGAGAAAGCAGGAAAGGGGTACTGAGGTGAATGATCAGCCATGATCGTATTGAATGGTGGTGCAGGCTCGAAGGGCTGAATGGCCTACTCTTGCACCTATTTTCTATGTTTCTATGTTTTGGTCTCCTTATCTAAGGAAGGATATACTTGCCTTGGAGCCCGTGCAACAAAGGTTCACTAGATTGATTTCTGGGATGAGAGGACTGTCCTATGATGAGAGATTGTGTAGAATGGGCCTATACACTCTGGAGTTTAGAAGAATGAGAGGTGATCTCATTGAAACATACAAGATTCTGAAGGGAATTGACAGGGTAGATGCTGAGAGGTTTTTTTCACCTGGATGGAGTGTCCAGAACTAGGGGGTCACAGTCTTAGGATAAGTGGTAGGCCTTTTAAGACTGAGATGAAGAGGAATTTCTTCACTCAGAGGGTTGTGAATCTTTGGAATTCTCCAGGAGGCTGTGGATGCTGAGTCTGAGTATATTCAAGGCTGAGATAGATAGATTTTTGGACTTTGGTGAATCAAGGGATATGGAGATCGGGCGGGAAAGTTGAGGGCAATGATCAGCCATGATCTTATTGAATGGCAGAGCAGGCTCGAGGGGCCGCATGGCTTACTCCTCCTATTTCTTACGTTATTACAGCAGTGCTCTAAAGAAGTGCGAGACTGCTGAATAAATGCAGGTTTTATAAATCATGTTCACAGCTCAAGCATTTGAAGTGAATCGAAACATTTGTTTACCGTTGCCACATGCATCTTATCCAATACTATGTCTCGTTTACTTATCATCCCTGTCCTTGCCTATGTCCTCGGAAACTTGCACAATGTTAAGACACTGTACAAGTGCAAGTTGTTGCAGTTGTTTGATTACTATCATGGTTTCTATGGATTGTTTTATAAGACTTGTGTCTTTCATATTGAAGAATTGCTGGTTTTATATTGATATCTGAAAATATTAATTACTTTTAGTATAAAGTACATGTAGAAGTACCTTTGTTCTACAATAAGTGTATGCTTGTAGCAGTAATATGTCATTGTTAGAAAAACAAATTTATGAGGGCATGCTCCAATCACAAAAGTGAAATGGAACAGCTCCCTGCTACTCAAGTCTGCAATTGGGAGACCCACCCCAAATCTTGGGGATGGGATCATTTGTGTGGCTGAGCAGCTACATTCCTCCTTCAATGGACGCTTCAGTCGTGTCTACCCTAATCTTTCTGCTGGTAGACAGAACGGACCACAGTCACTCTGCCTAAGGTGCCCCCAGGTCTTCTGGGCTAAAGAACAAATTGGCTATAAAAAAAATTCAGCTGCCAGTGGAGCTATTGTCCCTGCAAAATAAAGTTATCAATCACCAACAACAATTTGCATTTATATAATGGCTAGACTTTCGGCACCTCATCGTGAAATGGGCCTTAGCGATGTAGAGCTGAGATGCAAGCTATCGCCCATGTTCGCTGAAAAGTGGAAACTAGCGCCCGATTATAGCCCATTTATCGCCTGTCTAACTTTTGGCACTAAATGAGCTGCATCGCCCGGCCTACCTTTATTTAAAAAAATATGATGTCATCCTCATGCAAGGCTGAGAATAGTGCTAAAAATGGAAACTAGCGCCCGATTATGGCCCAGATTATCGCCGAGCGCTACTTTTGGCATTTCGCCCAAATGATCGCTGGCCCAAAAATACGCTGAAGAAAAGCTGCAACTACTCAGCATTACGGGGAGAATCTGTAGTAAAAGGCTGTCAGGAGAATCAATTTGTGAATGATTTTAAGGGCCTTTTTGACTCTTGTCAATCATCTAATCACATGTATTTCTTGAAGACAAATTAAGGGCATTTATAGCGATTTATGTGATGTGGCCTGTAATTTCTCAACCAGTATTGATCACTAATCACATGCTGCAGACTAGAGATGGGAGAATAAAATGAGAAAAGTTAGATTGCTGTAATGTCAGGGTTAATAAATCATGGATTTTCCCCCCTCTGGTCCACAGTACAAGTAGAAGCAGAACCAGTAGTATGTCATCCCATGAGAAAGGAAATGGAGTTCACCTCAGTTGGCTGATAGATTTTATTTTATAAAGCAACAGGGGCTAGAATAAAAGAAAGGTTCTATAAAGTTATTGATGGGGACCAGTTCCCCTGTTCTGTCAACTCCTGTGGGAAAAGTTCTTTGGCTGAAAAAAACACGCACATGCGCAGAATGGCCGTTGCTATGGACGCCAGCCTTGCACGACTGAATACATCGCTAAGGCCCATTTCACATCGCTAAGGCTATCACCCAAATGAAAAAAGTGAAACTAGCGGTTTTTTAAATGGGCGATATTCCAGCGATCCTGAAAAATAAAAAAAGCACTAAGGCCGGAAATATCGCCCATTTTTGGGCAATAGCGACCATAATGGAAAGTCTAGCCCAATGTCTTTAGCATACAAAAACAATGTGATAATTATTTAATATTAATGACTGATTTCTTCGCAAAATATATGTTGGACAAGTGGGATAGATTATCTACTTATCTGAAGTGAAGCCTTTGAATTTAAAATACAGCATATTTTCTTGAACTAATATTCACCAATCAGATATGTGAAACTTGCTTGTAACTTAGCAAGAGGTATTTGATGCATCCGTCTCACCTGATGATTAGGAGGACAAAGATTTGTTTTCCCAAGATCAAAGTGGCCTTTACTGTCATCCTCACAAAGAAGTATTCTTCTAGCTCTAAGTCAGGTAGGCATTATGACTTTGGTTTTGGTGAAACCAGTAGATCCTTAATAGATAAAAGTACTAAAGTCCATCACTATGTCCGGTATCAACCAGCAACACCTTGTATTAGAATAAACTCTGGGTGGGGGACTTCAATGTCCATCACCAAGAGTGGGTCGGTAGCACCACTGCTGACCGAGCTGGCCAAGTCCTGAAGAACATAGCTGCCAAATAGGGCCTGCAGCAGGGGGTAAGAGAGCCACCATGAGGGGAAAAACCTACTTGACCTTGTCCTCACCAATCCACCTGTCGCAGATGCATCTGTCCATTGACAGCATTGGTTGCAATGATCTCTGCACAGTCATTGTGGAGACGAAGTCCCATCTTCACATTGAAGACAACTTACATCGTGTTGTGTGGCACTACCACTGTGCTAAATGGGATAGATTCAGAACAGATCTAGCAGCTCAAAACTGGGCATCTGTGAGGTGCTATGGGCCATCAGCAGTAGCAGAATTGTATTTCACCACAATCTGTAACCTCTATGCCTGGCATATCCCTCACTCTACCATTAGCATCAAGCCAGGAACCAACCCTGGTTCAATGAGGAGTGCAGAAGAGCATGCCAGGAGCAGCACCAGGCATACCTAAAAATGAGGTACCAACCTGGGGAAGCTGCAAGACAGGACTACATGTATGCTAAGCAGCATGCTATTAACAGAGCTAAGCGATCCCACAATCAACGGATCAGATCAAAGCGCTGCAGTCCTGCCACATCCAGTCATGAATGGTGGTGGACAATTAAACAACTAAATGGAGAAGAGGAGTCCATGAATATCCCCATCATCAATGATGGTGGAGCCCAGCACATGAGTGCAAAAGACAAGGCTGAAGTGTTTAAAACCATCTTCAGCCAGAAGTGCGGAGTGGATGATTCATATCGGGGTCCTCCTGAGGTCCCCACCATCACAGAAGCCAGTCTTCAGCCAATTTGATTCACTGCACGTGATATCCGGAAGCGGCTGAGCACATTGGACGTAGCAACGGCTATGGGTCCCGACCAACATCCTGGCTGTCGTGCTGAAGACTTGTGCTCCAGAACTAGCTGCACCTCTAGCCAAGTTGTTCCAGTACAGCTACAACACTGGCATCTACCCAACAATATGGAAAACTGTCCAGGTATGTCCTGTCCACAAAAAGCAGAACAAATTCAATCCGGCCAATTAACGTCCCATCAGTCTACTCTCAATCATTAGCAAAGTGATGAAAGGTGTTGCCGACAGAGCTATCAAGCGGCACTTACTCAGCAATAACCTGCTCACCGATGCTCAGTTTGGATTCCGCCAGGACCACTCGGCTCCAGACCTCATTACAACCTTGGTCTAAACATGGACAAAACAGCTGAATTCCAGGGGTGAGGTGAGAGTGATATCAAGGCAGCATTTGACTGAGTCTGGCATCAGGGAGCCTTAGTACAATTGAAGTCAATGGGAATCGGGGGAGGGGGGGGAACGCTCTACTGGCTGGAGTCATACCTAGCACAAAGGAAAGATGGTTGTTGGCAGTCAATCATCCCAGCTGCAGGAGTTCCTCAGGGCAGTGTCCTAGGCCCAACCATCTTCAGCTGCTTCATCAATGACCTTCCCTCCATCATAAGGTCAGAAGTAGGGAAGTTTGCTGATGATTGAACAGTGTTCAGTTTCATTCTCGACGATTCAGAAAATGAAGCAGTCCATGCCCACATGAAGCAAGACCTGGAATATATTCAGGCTTAGGCTGATAAATGGCATGTTACATTCGCGACACATTAGGGCCAGGCAATGACCATCTCCAAAAGGTGAGAGTTTTGCCAGCTACCCTTTATATTCAATGGCATTACCATCGCCTAATCCCCCACCATCAAAATCCTGTGGGTCACCATTGACCAGAAACTTAACTGGACCAGCCACACACATACTGTGGCAACAAGAGCGGGTCAGAGGCTGGGTATTCTGTGGCGAGTGTCTCACCTCCTGACTCCCCAAAACCTTTCCACCATCTATAAGACACAAGTCAGGAGTGTGATGGAATGATTTCCACTTGCCTGGATAAGTGCAGCTCCAACAACACTCAAGAAGTTCGATATCCAGCACAAAGCAGCCTGCTGAATTGGCACCCCATCCATCACCTTCAGCATTCACTTCCTCCACCACTGGCGCACCGTAGCTACAATATGTACCATCTACAAGATGCACTGCAGCAATTTGTCGCGACTTTTTCGGCAGCACCTCCCAAGCCTGCGACCTCTACCACCTAGAAGGACAACGGCAGCAGGCGCATGGGAGCACCATCACCTACAAGTTGCCCTCCAAGTTACACACTATCCTAACCGGGAAATATATCACCGTTCTTTCATCGTCACTGGGTCAGAATCCTGGAACTCCATCCTTAACAGCACTCTGGGATTACTTTCGCCACAAGGACTGCAGTGGTTCAAGAAGGTGACCCACCACCACCACCTTCTCAAGGGCAATTGGGGGTGAGCAATAAATGCTGACCATGCCAGCGGCACCCATATCCCAGAGCTAATAATAAAAAAAGACTCCTGCAAACATAGTCTCTCATAGGATTGCTCTCATTGATTGTATCAAAAAATTCCTGAAGAACTGCCCTGGGCAAGCATATCTGCTATTTACTGCCCTTTCCAAGCAGTTGCCTAACTTTGCTCAGTTGGCTGGAATTACATCTCATATTTTAATGGTATTGTCGTTGATGTTTATTATAAAGGACTTACTTTTATTTGGAAGGGGTGGAAGTACATTTTTGATTTTTGTTTCTGTTAGAAAAGTAGAAGTTTGTTCTTTAGCATATATGTTCTGACATTGAATGATGTGGTTCTTGAGCTCAGTGTAGTTTGTATAGGTGTTGTAATTCTCTGTTGAAGTTGCTTTTAAGATGAAAAGAAATAAAGCACCTTTTATCCTTAACCACTGGTGTTTTTAAACTATGCTCTCTCCTTCACTCGATAGAATGAGGTGGAAAGCTTGCAAGCTTCTGTGCTTGATTCCAGTGAATCATCTGATAATCAACGCTCATCTATTGGGAACTTGTCTCAAACCCTGAAGGAAAGAGATCAAGAAATAGAAAAACTCAATGAACAAATTATAAAGTTGCAACACCAGCTCGAAATCACTTCTGACAATAAGGTCAGTAAAATCAAACAAATGATCTCTACATTTATGAGCTATTTCTACAATATATACAAAATATAAACAGATATGTAAGGATCTTCATTTTCACGTTTTAGTAATTTTCCTATTTCCTGCTCCCCATGGCCCTCTGAACCAATAAATTTGTAGATTTTAAATTGAATCTTAGCAACTGGTAAGATTTCCTTCAATCTTGTACCTCTTTTGAGCCCTAAAAGATTTAGTTCTGCATACACAGCACTGGCATGGTTTGTAGCATTTTCTCTTGTTTCCTAAAGGGGAGTGACACAAATGATGGTTACAATTAGAAAATAGTATTACAGAAATCCATGTCATCAGTACATGTGCAAATGTTAGGGTTTTAAGGAGGGAATTCCAGAGCTGAGGTCACAACTGCCAGGCTGGGGTGAAGGAAGTGGGGTTTACAAGAAGCCAGAGTCAAAGGAATATAGAGTTCTGGGATGGCTGTAGGAAGATACAGAGATAGGCAGGGGAAAGACAATGCAGTTGAGAATATTAAATTGGCATCTTACGAGGAGGGGGAACCAATGTAAGTCAGCAAGGGCAGGAATATGAGTGAACAGGACTCTGCAGTATAAGATACAAACAGCAGATTTTTAGATAAGATTACAGGATGTGGAGGATGGGAGACCGTCCAGAAGACCATCGTAATAGTCGAGTCTTGAGGTGACAAACGTGAATGAATGTTTGAGCAACTGATGGGGTGGAGGTGGGTGATATTATGAGAGTGGAAATAGGCTGTCCTTGTGATGCAGAATATATAGGGTCAGAAGCTTAGTTTTGGGTCAATTAGGACGCCGAGATTGTGAACAGTCAACCTGAGACACTGGCCAGGGAAGACGGAATCGGTGGCAAGGGTATGGAGTTGTAATGAGGTTGGAAGACGATGACATCAGTCTTCTCAATATTTAACTGGGAGGAAACTCGTCTTGGCTGGCAGACAAGTGATCTGACAGCACGGAGGCAGTGGAGGAGTTGAAGGAGGTAGTGGAGAGGAGAGCTAGCTGTCGTCGGCATATGTGTGGAAACTAACCCCGTGTCTTCAGATGATTCCATCAAAGGGCAACATATCGATGAAACGGGAAAATAGCTAAAATTCTTGGGGGTTCTCAAGAGGTAACATTGCAGTGGCAGAAGAGACGCCGTTGTTGCAGATCTCTGGCTGATTGAATAGCTAATAGTGGAACCAAGCGAGGGCAGCTCCCATCAAGCTGGATACCGGAGGAGGGGTGTTGGAGGATGGTGTGGCCAACCATATCAAAGGCTGCTGAGAGGTGCATCAATGGATCATGGTCAGGATATTATTTGTGACTTTGACTTGGGACAATTCAGTGCTGTGGGGGGCCCTGTGTGGAGAGATTCAGACATGGAGTTGCAGGAAAGCTGGACATAGATTTGGTTGACGACAAAATGTTAATGGATTTTGGAGGCTGGGCAAGTAGTTTCCAAGGAGATGGGGGTTGAGAGTAGGTTTTTTGAGGAGAAGGATGATGATGGTGTTTTTGAAAGGGAAGGGGATAGTACCTGAGGAAAGGGAACCAGTTACAATGTCAGCTACCATGTGGGCCAGGCAGGAAAGCAGGGTGGTCAGTTTAGTGTGATTGGTGTCAAGGGTGCAGGGGATGAGTCTAATGGACAAGATGAGCTCAGAGAAGGCATAAGGGAGATTGGAGAGAAGCTAGAGAAAGACACGGGATCAGCA
The DNA here is from genome assembly GCF_044704955.1 of Pristiophorus japonicus. Lineage (NCBI taxonomy): Eukaryota > Metazoa > Chordata > Chondrichthyes > Pristiophoridae > Pristiophorus > Pristiophorus japonicus. The sequence goes on along the minus strand of NC_091981.1, from coordinate 215,655,121 downwards.
TTGGGCAGTGGAAGCCAGGAGGGAGATTTGGCTTGCGGACAAGGCGAAGCAGCAGAGGCAGCTAAGCAGATAGTCTAAATCTTGGTGGCAAAGAACTCCATGCATTCTTCACATTTGTTGGAGGTGAGTGTGGTGGGAGCAACTTTTAAGGAGATGATTGGTAGTGGAGAAAAGAAGCCAGGATTTATTTTTGGAATCCATAATTGTGGAATAGTGGGCAGTTTTGCAGAGGAGTTTTGGCTGATGGTACTTGATGTGGTCCAGCCAGATCTATTGATGTATAACTAAACCAGTTGTGCACAAGTGTCTGAACCCTTGGACCTGAGATTGTGAAGATGGGGACCATACCAGAAATGACCAAGATGGGGGACAGTGAAAGTTTTATTAAGAACAAGGGCATCAAAGGTGGAGGAGAGGGAGTGGTTCAGCAGATCGACAGTTGCAGATGTATTGTGGCAAATAGAGAGCCAAAAGCTAGGCAGTTGGTAGTTTGGAAGTGTAGTTGGAAGTCACTTGGGATCTGTTTTTTCTAGAGGCAGACTCAAAAGGAATTGGGGTTAGAATGAGGTAGGGAGGTGTGGGTGGTGAGGCATTCAAGGAAATGGCCACATTTGGCTTTTACTGGGATCAAGACCATGGGAGTAGAGAGGCCACGATGATAGCAAGGTTGAAGGGGGTGGCCATGAATACGAATAAGAGAATTTATATGGGGGGAGAGGTTTAGGATTGGACAGTTGGGGTAGCTGCTTGCAAGAAGGCAGAAATGGATGCCTAAAAGAGCCATTTAGAGAATGTTAAGAGAGGCACAGAGGTTGGCTGTGAGTATATCCAAGGGGAAAATCAAGACTGAGACGGTGGCAAGAAAATAGGAATGCAGAGAAGTGGTGATGGATTGGGAGGCTGGTGCAAATTACCAAAGAGGAAGAAATGAAAGGCGGCATGGTTGTGTGACGGGGAGGAGAGGAGGTAGAAGAGAAGGGCCCCAATGGTCGAGAAAAGAAAAGGGAGCTAGAAGTAATGGGCTCCATAGTTATTAAATTGGATGAAAGTTTGAGTCACAAGAAAAACTAATCTGTGGAAACCATACATTTTATATAACCCTGGATACTCAATGTAATTATTTAGTCTTTTTCATGTTTCAGATCACTGTGAAAAAGAATGAACAGATCGGGGAACTGGAAGCTCAAATAGATTGGCTTAAAAGTGATCAAGAACGTCTCAAAAAGCATAATGTGGAAGAAGTTGAACAGTTGAATGAAGTAATAGAAAAACTGCAGCAGGAACTAACAAAAGTAATGCCATTGGAATTAGTTCCTTCTGAAGATGCAGAGAATTTGAAACTTCAACTTGATATGATAATGGTAGAAAAAGAGCTGCTGCAGCAGCAAATGGATAAGCAGAATGAAGAAGTGATACTCACAAAGCAGAAACTTGAAGAACAAAACAGAATGTTGCAAACTCGGGGCTTAGAATTGATAAAGACCCCAGAAGAGATAAAGGATGTATTTGTGGAAAGTGCCCAAGGCTCCATTAGTAATGTGGGATTCAGAATGCAGGAGCTACAGGCAGCTATTGAAAAGAAAGAGAAAGAATTAGACTCATGTCACCTTCAAATACAAAGCCTAAAGGAACAGACCCAAACTGAAGCTAGAGTGCATGAAAAGCAAATTCTCGCTCTAGAAGAGGCTCTCAGGGTGAAAGTAGCAACAGTTCTAGTGAGCCAGGCGCAGTTAAAGGCAGTACAACAGCAAATAAGGATCTGTGTTGAACAACAAAGGAGTCAAATTAAAGAAAGAGAAAATGTTCCTGCTAAAAAGGACGAAACACCTTTGGTGGTACATGTACAAGAAGGAGGAAAAACACAGACATGCCCAGTAGGATCAAAAGATACCGATCCAATAATTCCACAAAATCAAGAAATTTTGAATATTGAACACCAAACAAAAGAAGTAATCCTGTTAAGAGAGCAGCTAACTGAGGTGCAACAGCAGTTCATAGATCTCCAAAAGGAACTTGAGCTTGAAAGGAAAGTACTGTCAACAACTCAGCAAGAAGCTATTGAAAAAGAAAAAAAGTTAATTGAGTTGCATCTCATGTTAGAAAAGAGAAAATCAACAGAAGAACAAGACAGTGGGATACGGATTTCAGAATCCTTAATTGTAAGTATAATCCAGCTGTTAATTCTAACTATATAGTGCAGCTTTAACTCTAACAATTTTTAGACAAAAGAATCAAAGCAGAACAGTGCTCACCAATTTACTATTATCTGATAAGCGACATGAATATTTTCTTCATGGCTTGATGAAAACCCATCAAGCGAAAGACATGAAATTTATAGGCTACAGTTGCATAATGTTAGGTTTTGTTTCATAGTTAACTTTCTGGTGTAGGTAATCTTTACAATCACAACTCTTTGTTGTTTTCATGTAACAGTTCTGAAAAATCTCTTCATAATTTGGCTTTGCAGATTGGTGAAAACAAAGTTTTATGCCTTGAAACTCCTGTTCGACAGGGTGCCACCTACGTAACTGACCTGGTTTCAGAACTTGAGCAGGTCAAAGCTGAAGCTGCGGTCACCAAAGAAGAATTAAATAGTTATAGAGAGCAGACTGAGAAACTCCAAGAAGACTTGCAGGTACAGGCTGAAAACTAGCATTTCTTTGGGGAAACAGTTTGCTGCTGTACAAACAGGTTGTGTAGTTTGCCTACATAAATAACGGAGACTCTTTCTTCCTCTCAAATTCTCTTTCCCCTCTCGTTCGTTCTTTCTCTCTCGCCCTCTTCCTCTCTGTCTCGCTCTCCCACTCTCTATCTGCCTCGCTCTTCCCCTCTATCACTCGCTCGCTTCATCTCTCTCCCGTACTCTCTCCCATACTGTCATGCATATAGAGTAGCTATCGCATTGTAATTATTATAACTTGTATGGTAATGCAAGTATCCATGGTTAATTTGACATTTAAGGATACAGTATTTTTGAGGGAAAGGACTATCAGCCTAGCTTAATAAAAATACGTTAATAGCTGATAATTGTTACGAGATCTTTTTAAAAGTGCGCTCATAATTAAAAATTAAGCTTCTTTATTGTATCAATTCTAGCAATTAAGGTGGCAAATATAAACAATAACTATTATACTTGTGCATTTAAAAATAGATATTCCCAGGTCCTCATCAATGACGAGGAATTGGCCACCACAAGTGCAAATCAGATAATGTGTCCTTAAGGCTGGTCAATTATCATGATATAGGTGAATGCTTAGGAAATCTACCCTACAGTGTGAAAACCAAAACTGTTTGTTAAAAAACTGAATTGTGTTCCTTTTATTTAGGCAAAAGAACTAACCATAATAAATCTTCAGGAAAAACTCCACACTGCAAAGGAAGCCTTCTGCAAAGCAGAAGAGAAACTTGCCCATTTTGAACAAGTCAAACAAACTCCTCTGAAGTGCAAAAACTTGGATATTACTGAAAAACCAAAAAATACTTTGACCAAAGAAAGACCAATAAAAACTCTGGTTGACGCAGCAGTTCAAACTGAAATGTTGATTGCTGATATGGTTGAGGCTACACTGACCACTTGTAAAAATGCAGAAGAGCAAACTAATTTTCAATCTTCATATATTTGTTCTACCGAGGAAGTTATAAAAATAAAAAGTCAATGCTCTGAAAAAATTGATCAACTGCGAGAGCTCCATGCTGTTGAAATGACCAATCTGGAGGCAAGATATTCTGCTGAAATAGAAGCCTTGATAAGGGACCACACAACACAAATGAATACACTGAGGGAAGAATATGATGCTGTCAAAGCAGTGATTAATAGCTCAAGACTGGTCAGTGCTCATTATTGGAATTTTGATTATTGAGGAGAAAATATCAGATTTTACCCAAGAATTTTATTTAAGTAGTTGAACCTTTTTGTTACATCTACAGCAGGCGATAACTATTCTTAACAAGGATTATCTGTCTTAGCATTCTAAGATTTGTACCCTCCGAGATCGCTTCGCTCCTCCAATTTTGACTTCTTGTGCATCCCCGGTTTTCATCGCTCCATCATTGGTGGTCGTGCCTTCAGCTGCCAATGCCCTAAGCTCTGAAATTCCCTTTTTAAACTTCTCCACCTTGCTACCTGTCTCTCTTCCCCCTTTAAGGCAGACAGGAAGCAGAGAGTCGGGATAAACGGGTCCTTTTCCGAATGGCAGGCAGTGACTAGTGGGGTGCTGCAGGGCTCAGTGCTGGGACCCCAGCTATTTACAATATACATCAATGATTTTGATGAAGGAATTGAGTGTAATATCTCCAAGTTTGCAGATGACACTAAGCTGGGTGGCGGTGTGAGCTGTGAGGAGGAGGCTAAGAGGCTGCAGGGTGACTTGGACAGGTTAGGTGAGTGGGCAAATGCATGGCAGGTGCAGTATAATGTGGATAAATGTGAGGTTATCCACTTTGGTGGCAAAAACTTGAAGGCAGAATATTATCTGAATGGTGGCAGATTAGGAAAAGGGGAGGTGCAACGAGACCTGGGTGTCATGGTACATCAGTCATTGAAAGTTGGCATGTAAGTACAGCAGGGGTGAAGAAAGCAAATGGCATGTTGGCCTTCATAGCTACGGGATTTGAGTATAGTAGCAGGGTACTGCAGTTGTACAGGGCCTTGGTGAGGCCTACCTGAAATATTGTGTTCAGTTTTGGTCTCCTAATCTGAGGAAGGACATTCTTGCTATTGAGGGAGTGCAGTGAAGGTTCACCAGACTGATTTCCGGGATGGCAGGACTGACATATGAGGAGAGACTGGATCGACTATTCACTAGAGTTTAGAAGAATGAGAGGGGATCTCATAGAAACATACAAAATTCTGACGGGACTGGACAGGTTAGATGCAGGAAGAATGTTCCCGATGTTGAGGAAGTCCAGAACCAGGGGTCACAGTCTTAAGGATAAGGGTAAGCCATTTAGGACTGAGATGAGGAGAAACTTCTTCACTCAGAGAGTTGTTAACCTGTATAATTCCCTACCGCAGAGAGTTGCTGATGCCAGTTCATTAGATATATTCAAGAGGGAGTTAGATATGCCCCTTGCAGCTAAAGGGATCAAGCGGTATGGAGAAAAAGCAGGAAAGGGATACTGAGGTGAATGATCAGTCATGTTCTTATTGAATGGTGGTGCAGGCTCGAAGGGACAAATGGCCTATTCCTGCACCTATTTTCTATGTTTCTATGTTTAAGGCACTCCTTAAAACCTACCTCTTTGACCAAACTTTTGGACACTTTTCCTAATATCTCCTTGTGTGATTTTAACAGAGTATTGATTGCTAAACAAACGTTTATGGCACTGAAAACTGATTATTATTTTGAGTAGTGTCAAATTTATCCATTTTAATATGAAAAATACAATTTTTAAGAAACTCTTTTTCAAAAATTCTTTTTTTTTTTAAAGTTTGTTCATTATTTCAGATTTACCTGTTCCCCATGTTTTGCTCTCTAACATTTTTTTAAAAGTTAGAATGAAAGGAGTTCATTCACTTCCTCGTTCCCGGTCTGTGAGAATTCTGCATTGTGATTGGCTTCTTAGACAGCTTGTTGACGTCACCGCAACTCGCGTTAGGGATTCCCCATTAACTTACACTGATCTCAACTGAACGTCGGAAAAGCCGAACTTCTCGCCACAGAGATCGTGAGATCTTTATGAGAAGCTTACTTCGGGGCCAGCCGCAAATGCCTTTGTTTCGCCGCTGACCGCAAATTACGGGCCATTGTGTACAAAGAGGAGATACTCTTAAATAATACTGTACCTAGATGCTTTATCATCATTTGGAGAAAAGTATGTGTACTTATGAATTCTGCACATCTTTATTGTATTCTTCATACCTTTTTACGATTTGTCCCTGTATCGTTGGTCTTCTGTTGCTTTTACATCTCTCGTTTTTCTCTCAGTAGTCAATCTCCTGTGAAATTTCATGTGTGAAGTCAAGACCCCAAGTGCAGTATTCAGTTGAAAGGTGGGGGGATAATTAAACCACGAGGAAGAGGATGTGGGAAGGGAACAGGAGTGGAAGGGGAAGGAAGAGGGGGAAGGGGAACTGTGAAAGTGGGGTTAAGAACAGCAGGGAAGCTATGGAGGAGAGGGAGGGCAAAGGGTGTGGAGGGTTGGTGCTCCAGCTTTCTAGCCCGTTCTTCTCATTTGAGGTAGGAGGGAGTAGCTTTCTATCTGTATAGCACATTTTCTTCTAGGAGGGGTAGGGGAGAGTTGGCTTCTATCTTATCTATCCCAGTTTTTCTTTTCACCAAAGGAGTGATTTGTCTTGTAATTTCTCTGTCCAATTTTTTTCTCATGGGATAGGAGGGAGTGTTGCCTTGTTTTTGTCCTACATTTCCTCCTTAAAAAGGGGAGTTGCCTTGATTTCCTCTGCTGCTTTCTCTTTTCAACCTGGAATGGGGGTCAGGGGGACCGATCGTGACATACACTCCAATTTCCCTCTTTGAGAAGGCCAGGCTTTACAAGTGCTGATGCCGTATCCAAGGCCTATAACAGCTGCAGAAAAGTTTACAGGTGCAATTGATGCAGATTCTCCCAGTTAGCCAAAACATTAATAGATGAGATCTAAATCGAGGGGCAAACATTGCCTCTGAAATCCTGGTTCTGGGCTTCCTGCGGGCAGTCGCCTGAAAAGAAGAGAAAAGATGCGCACTTACCTTTTGCTCGGACGCCCACCAACAATTGCGGTTTTAGGCCTCTTCTGCATGAGCATCGGAGCGCGTGCACGTCTGAACCGACGTAGAGCTGGAGCTGGAGTCACGTGGGCCTAAATCAAGGTAGTATTTTCTCAATCATAATAATGGGAACTCTAAGTAAGAGGTCTCATTATGAATGAGAACGCCCCCCCGCCCCCCCACACAACACCTAAACACAAATAAAAAAAAAATAGAAAAAACATCCCACATATTTAAATTAAAGTTAATAAATGTGTTAGAAAAAGTATATATTCTGATTTTTTAAGTTTTGTGATTAGGTTTTAAAATAAATTTGCCTTAGTGAGCAGGGTTTTTTACAAAAATGTGTTTTTAAATTTTATTTTTGTTTTTTATATATTTTAAAACTCTTGCCTTGGTAAAAAGTAGGCTATGCGCCTGCTTTTACCAGGCGCAAGAGCTTTAAGGACATTCACTGGGCAAGAGATCGGCAAATAGTGCAAACTTGCCTGTGCGAATGTCCTCCCCAAGATGCGTTGGATCTGTCAAGCCAGAACTTGACAGATCGGAAAAGCCAGTGTTTGGCATGTGCATCGCGCGCCGAAAACTGGCTTTTGCAGGACTTCGCCGGGTCTGTGCACACTCCGTACGGACCTGGGGAGGCCGGAATTTCAGGTCCATTACCTGGGTAGGCTTGAGCATGACAAAATTTAGTCCTGGCTTGGAGGCTTGAGGAGGGTGAAATGGAGGCAGGTGATGCAGGATGGGGCGGATAGCAGTGGCTCAATATAGCCCATGAGAAAAAGGATTGGATGTTTTGAAAATTTATATTTCTAAAATGTATAAAAAGGGAGCATTTTCCTTGATATTCACCTTACACAGCAGGATTCCTAGACGGACATTTCAGTGCTTCCACAGTGTTGCCCAATAGAACCGGGAACTTCACCTAAACCGGTTCTTAAAGTAGTCTGGTGTCATAGATTGTCAAATAAGAAAATCTTACTAAAAGCGGGACAGGACAGATGTCACTAGATGTGGACACAGTTAACATTGTAAAGCTCATTAGCACAGTTGACATAGGACTTTTGAATGGAAAGAAGATCAGATGCATTGATTTTAATCTATTAGTTTGACAAAGTACCACATAATATGCTTAGAAGCAAATTTAAAGCCCGTGAGATTAAGGGGACAGTGGCAACATAGATCCGAAATTGGCTAAGGGACAGAAAGCAAAGATTACTGGTGAAGGGCTTTTCAGATTGGAGTAAGGTATATAGTGATGTTCCCCACAGGTCGGTATTAGGACCATTCTCTTGATATATATTAATGACCCAGACTTGGGTATACAGGGCATAATTTCAAAGTTTTCAGTTGAAAAGATAGCAACTGGAAGATAGCAACAGACTTCAGGAGGACATACAGACTGGTGAAATGGGCAGACACATGACAGATGAAATTTAACGCAGAGAAGTGTGAAATTATACATTTTGATTGGAAGAATGGGGAGGGGCAATATAAAGTAAAGGGAATGCAGGAACAGATCGGGATGACCCGGGATGGATGTGCACAAATCTTTGAAGGTGGCAGGACAAGTTGAGGAGGTGGTTAAAAAAGGCATGTGGGATCCTTGGCCAAAGTAATAAAGGCATAGAGTGCGAAAGCAAGGAGTTTATACTAAACCTTTATAAAACACTGGTTAGACCTCAGCTTGGAGTATTGTGTTCAATTCTGGGCACCACACTTTAGGAAGGGTGTCAAGTCCTTGGAGAGGATGCAGGAGATTTACTAGAATGGTACCAGGGATGAGGAACTTCAGTTATGTGAGGATACTGGAGAAGCTGAGGATGTTCTCCTTAGAGCAGAGGCAATTTGATAGAGGTGTTCAAAATCATGAACAGTTTTGATAGACTAAATAAGGAGAGACTGCTTCCAGTGGTAGATGGGTCGGTAATCAGAGGACACAGATTTAAGGCAACATGAGGAATTTATTTTTTACGTAATGAGTGTTTGTGATCTGGAATGCGCTGCCTGAAAGGGTGGTGGAAGCAAATTCAATAGTAACATTCAAAAGAGAATTGGATAAATACTTGAAGGAAAGAAAGTTACAGGGCTATGAGGATGGAGTCAGGGAGAGAGGCTAATTAGAAAGCTCTTTCAAAGAGTACAGGTGTGATGAACCAAATGGCCTTCTGTGCTGTTTCATTCTATGACTCTAGTTGATCTTCCATGGTGTTGGAGATGGAGGAGGGAGGGACAGGGTGTGGTGGAGAGGGGTCAGTGGAGAATCAGGACAAGGAGAGTGGCTCTGGACCAGGGTTGATTTTCTTCAGTGGGAGGATGGTTGTAATGGACTAGGTTTCATTTTCTTCACAGTGGTGTGAGCATGGTGTGTCAGCCATACCAACAAACATACTTCTATTAGAATGTAGGGACCACTTGCATCTTTAATAGATACAAATACTTTCCACTGTTGAATGTGTCTTCTCAGTCTGTAAATAGATGTTCTTCATAATAACTGTCCCTGAGCCCTAGTCATTATTGAGAGATGTCAAAGTTGACAATGAGATATTAAGAAATAGTAGGTTTGGGATCTGTAGGACACTTGGTTTTCCTACTGCAACAAATAGATTTTTTGTTGCAACCTTTACAGAAATAGAAACATAGAAAATAGGTGCAGGAGTAGGCCATTCGGCCCTTCGAGCCTGCACCGCCATTCAATGAGTTCATGGCTGAACATGCAACTTCAGTACCCCATTCCTGCTTTCTTGTCATACCCCTTGATCCCCCTAGTAGTAAGGACTACATCTAACTCCTTTTTGAATATATTTAGTGAATTGGCCTCAACAACTTTCTGTGGTAGAGAATTCCACAGGTTCACCACTCTCTGGGTGAAGAAGTTTCTCCTCATCTCGGTCCTAAATGGCTTACCCATTTATGAGAATGGTAGGGAAGTAAATAACCATTTGCAGAAAATTGCCCATCACCAAACAATTTGAAAATGAGGAGTTTGCCAAGAAAATTCTTATTGTAGTAATGGTGGAAACACTCAGTGGTGTCTGTTCACTATTTCCACCATCATACTTTTAATAGAGATTTCTATGGACTGATCCTATACAGCTGTAGAAATAAATCCTGAAAATCTCTTGTGTAAGCCCCCTTTCTATGCATCACAGACTCTGGATCATGAATTAGCAGAATCTTTGGGTGAATTTCTTTTTATTAAAATTATTGGCATGGTAAGAGATCAGAATTTAGAGGTAGAATCATACAATCACAACAGTGCAGAAGAAGGCCATTAGGTCCGCCGAGCTTGTGCCAACGCGTTGCAAGAGAACCTCAGCTAGTCCCATTCCCCCGACCTTTCCCCATAGCCCTGAAAAAAAATTATTTCAGGTTCTTATCCAATTCCCTTTTGAAAGCCACAATTGAATCTGCCTCCACCACTCTTTCAGGCAGTGCATTCCAGATCCTAACCACTCGCTGTGTAAAAAAAGGTTTTTGCTCATGTCGCCGCTTCTTCTTCCAATTATCTTAAATTTGTGTCCTCTGGTTCTCGACTCTTCTGCCAATGGGAACAGTTTCTCTCTATCTACTCTGTCTAGACCCTCATGATTTTGAATACTTCTATCAAATCTCCTCTCAACCTTCACTGCTCTAAGGAGAACAACCCGAGCTTCTCCAGTCTCTCCAAGTAACTAAAGCCCCTCATCCCTAGAACCATTCTTGTAAATCTTTTCTGCACCCTATGGCCTTAAAATCCTTCCTAAAGTACGGTACCCAGAATTGGACACAATACCCCAGTTGAGGCCGAACCAGTGTTTCATAAAAGTTCATCATTACTTCCTTGCTTTTGTACTCTATGCCTCTATTTATGAAGCCCAGGATCCTGTATGCTTTTTTAACCGCTTTCTCTACCTGCGCTGCCACCTTCAACGATTTGTGCACATATACCCCCAGGCCTCTCTCTCCATGCACCCCCTTTAGAATTGTATTCTTTAGTTTATATTGCTTCTCCCCGTTCTTCCTACCAAAATGTATCACTTTTCACTTTTCTGCATTAAATTTCATCTGCCACACATATGTCTATCCACCAGCCTGTCTATGTCCTCTTGAAGTCCATCACTATTCTCCTCACTGTTCACTATACTTCCAAGTTTTGTCATCTGCTAATTTTGAAATTGAGCCCTGTACACCAGTCATTAATATGTATCTCGGAAAGCAGTGGTATAAAAACAGAAAATGATGGAAATCTCAGCCGATAAGGCAGCATCTGTGGAGAGAGAAACAGAGTTAATGTTTCAGGTCAATGACCCTTTAACAGAAAGTCCTGACGAAGGGTCATCGACCTGAAATGTTAACTCTGTTTCTCTCTCCACAGATGCAGTCTCACGCGCTGAGATTTCCAGCATTTTCTGTTTTTATTTCAGATTCCAGCATCTGCAGTATTTTGTTTTTGAAGAAAAGCAGTGGTCCTGGTACCGGCCCCTGGAGAACACCACTGCCCAACTTCCTCTAGTTCAATAAATAACCATTCACCTCTACTCTCTGTTTCCTGTCACTAAGCCAGTTTTGTATCCATGCTGCCACTGTCCCTGTTATTCCACGGGCTTCAACTTTGCTGGCAAGCCTATTCTGTGGCACTTTATCAAAGGCCTTTTGGAAGTCCATGTATATTACCTCAACCGCATTACAAACCTTCATCAACTCTCTCTGTTACCTCACACCTCATCAAAAAAACTCAATCAAGTTAGTTAAACACAATTTGCCTTTAACAAATCCATGCTGGCTTTTCTTAATTAATCCACACTTGTCCATGTGGCTGTTAATTTTGTCCCGGATTATTGTTTCTAAAAGCTTCTCCATTATCGAGGTTAAACTGACTGGCCTATAGTTGCTGGGTTTATCCTTGCACTCTCTTTTGAACAAGGGTGTAACATTTGCAGTTCTCCAGTCCTCTGGCACCACCTGCTATCGAAGGAGGATTGGAAGATTATGGCCAGTACCTCATCAATTTTCACCTTTTACTTCCATCGGCATCCTAGGCTACATCCCAACTGGTCCTGGTGACTAATCTACTTTAAGTACAGCCAGCCTTCCTAGTACGTCCTCTTTATCAATTTTTATCCCATCCAGTCTCTCAACTACCTCCTCTCTCACTATGACTTTGGCACATCATCTTCCTTGGTAAAGACAGAATCAAAGTACTCATTTAGTACCTCTGCCTCCATGCGTAGGTCTCCATTTTTGTCCCTAATGGGCCCCACCCCTCCTTTTGCTACACATTTACTATTTATATGCCTACAGAAGCTTTTTGGATTCCCCTTTATGTTAGCTGTCAATTTATTTTCATACACTTTCTTTGCCCATCTTATTTCCTTTTTCACTTCGCCACTGATCTTTCTATAATCAGCCTGGTTCTCGCTTGTATCTGTCATATGCCTCCTTTTTCTGCTTCATCTTACTCTATCTTTTTCATCATCCAGAGAGCTCTGGCTTTGGTTGCCCTACCTTTCTCCATCGTGGGAATGTACCTCAATTGTACCCGAGCCATATCCTCTTTAAAGGCAGCACATTGTTCAATTACAGTTTTGCCTACCAGTCTTTGATTCCAATTTACCCGGGCCAGATCCATTCTCAACCAGGCTAATCTAAAATTCAATTTTTTTTTTAAAGATGTGCACGCCATTCATATTTTTCAATATTTCAAACATCTGTTGTATTGCTCTTTCTACCATTAGTTTAGATTTGTATTTTTTAAGTTATCTTTAGTTTCATAAACTGTTCTCTCTTTGTCTTTTTATTTGTCTAGTTTCATTTTTTCCTTCTGCCTCTTGATTTTTATACAGTCTTTAATTTCCTATAAATATATGATTGCCATTATTAAATTATACCATAATGTTTTTGTCCATTTCTTCTTCACTCAGGCTCATCTTGGTAGACCAGAACCATCTGCCACATTACAACTCAGGGATAACGATATCAGTGGTAAGAACGTTTACATATTTGTACTTTTTTTTCAAAGACCCGGCCATTTTTATTTTGGATAAACTCCTTGAAACTATGATGATCAGAAAAGATAAATGTTAGTTTTGAAAATGTAAGATTTGTTACTTGTACTAATGTAGGCTTAACAGAAGAAAGCAACTTTTTCTTCGTGGGATGTGCTAATGAGAGCTGCCTGAGAAAAGGAAGTGTTTGTGTTGCAGAATTACTTTGCCCACATGGTAGTTTATTGTTTCAGTAGCTCTTAATTTAGGACGACTGATGAAAGGTTGAGGCTTTCTTACATTTGGCTTGTACAGCCAGAATTAATCGTCCCATCAAAATTTGATCTCAATTTCTTTAAAATCACTTTTTCCCTTTTCGGATGCTCAGTGGTTAAGATATTCTTGAAATATGGAAGCGGTTTTAATCTTCAAGTGCTGTGCAACTGTGGTGCCTTATCCAGCAAAGTTTTTAAAATGTGCCCCTGTAACAAGCAGGAGGAAGCAGAAAGATTGAGGTAGACTGTGGCACACTTTCGTCACTTACAAGTTACTGTTTATCATATTTCAACCAGACTTGAGGAACTTTCTTCAAAACTCAGTAAAACAAAGGCATACAATGTTGCAAAGAACAGTGGAAGGCCAGAGGATTGGGACATTTTTAGAAACCAGCAAAGGACGACTAAAAAAATGATAGAGAGAGAAGATAGCTTATGAGAGTAAAGTAGCAAGAAATATATGAACAGACAGAGCTTCTACAGGTATATAAAAAGGAAGCGAGTAGCTAAAGTAAACGTTGGTCCCTTAGAGGATGAGACTGGGGAATTAATAATGGGAAACAGAGAAATGGCGGAGACTTTGAACAAATATTTTGTATCTGGTAGAAGACACTTAAAGCATCCCAATAATTGATAATCAAGGGGCTATTGGTTGGGGGTGGGGGGGGGGGAAATTAAAACAATCACTATGACTAGAGGAAAAAGTACTAGGCAAACTAATGGGACTAAAGGTGGACAACTCCCCTGGACCCGATGGCCTGCATCCCAGGGTCTTAAAAGAGGTGGCTGCAGAGATGGTGGGTGCATTGGTTGTAATCTTCCAAAATTCCCTAGATTCTGGAGAGGTCCCAGCGAATTGGAAAACTGCAAATGTAACGCCCCTATTTAAGAAAGGAGGGAGGCAGAAAGCAGGAAACTATAGACCAGTTAGCCTAACATCTGTCATTAGGAAAATGCTGGAGTCCATCATTAAGGAAGTAGCAGCAGGACATTTAGAAAATACAGTCAAGAAGAGTCAACATGGTTTTATGAAAGGGAAATCATGTTTGACAAATTTGCTGAAGTTCTTTGAGGATGTAATGAGCAGGGTGGATAAAGGGGAACCAGTAGATGTCATGTATTTGAATTTCCAGATAGCATTAGATAAGGTGTCACATAAAAGGTTACTGCACAAGATAAGAGTTCTCTGGGTTGGGGGTAATATATTAGCATGGATAGAGGATTGGCTAACTAATAGAAAGCAGAGAGTCGGGATAAATGGGTCATTTTCAGGTTGGCAAACTGTAACTAGTGGGATGCCACAGGAATCTGTGCTGGGGCCTCGACTATTTACAATTTATATTAATGACTTGGTTGAAGGGACCAAGAGTAATGTAGCCAAATTTGCTGATGATACAAAGATAGATGGGAAAGCAAGTTGTGAAGAGGACCCAAAGAATCTGCAAAGGGATATAGATAGACTAAATGAGTGGGCAAAAATTTGGCAGAAGTAGTATAATGTCGGAAAATGTTAGGTTAATCCACTTTGGTAGGAAAAATAAAAAAGCTAATTATTATTTAAATGGGTGAGGTTACAAAATGTGGTACAGAGGGATCTGGGCGTCCTTGTACCTGAAACACAAAAAGTTAGCATGCAGGTACAGCAAGTAATTAGGAAGGCAAATGGAATGTTGGCCTTTATTGTAAAGGGGATGGATTATAAAAGTAGGGAAGTCTTGCTACAACTGTACAGGGTAAGACCACACCTGGAGTACTGCGTGCAGTTTTGGTCTCCTTATTTAAGGAAGGATATACTTGCACTGGAGGCAATTCAGAGAAGGTTCACAAGGTTGATTCCTGAGATAGAGGGATTGTCATATGAAGAAAGGTTGAGCCTATATTCATTGGAGTTTAGAAAACTTAAAGGTGATCTTATTGAAACATATAAGATTCTGAGGGGGCTTGACAGGGTAGATACAGAGAGGATGTTTCCCCTCGTGGGGGAATCTAGAACTAGGGGGCATAGTTGCAGAATAAGGGGTTGTCCATTAAAAACTGAGATGAGAAGGAATTTTTTCTCTGAGGGTTGTGAATCTTTGGAATTCTCTGCCAAAGAGAGCTGTGGTGGCTGGATCATTGAATGTATTTAAGGTGCCGATAGATAGCTTTTTGAAAGATGGGAGTTAAGAATTATGGGAAGCGGACCGGGAAGTGGAGTTGAGTCCATGATCAGATCAGCCATGATCTTATTAAATGGCAGAGCAGGCTCGAGGGGCCATATGGCCTAAACCTGCTCCTATTTCTTATGTCCTTATGCATGTTGTTTTGTTTCCAAATTGCGAATGTACATTTATGCAAGATCATAAATAATAAGTTAGTAAACTTAAAAAGTAGTAATTATTAAATAAGACTCCATATATTACTTTTTCTATTGATCGACACTGATTTCCAAATTATCTCGCTGGTAATATATTTGCCTAACATCACTGTATATTTGGAGTTCTGTACAAATTTTGACTTCAGTCAGCTGGTTATGATTACAGGATCCTTATCTGGAACATGTCCTCACCCCCACTCCTCTCGCCCCCCCTTCCCCTCTCTCTCGCCCCCCCCCCCTTCCCCTCTCTCTCGCGCCCCCCCTTCCCCTCTCTGGCGCCCCCCCTTCCCCTCTCTCTCGCCCCCCCTCTCTCTCGCTCCCCCCTCCCCTCTCTCTCGCCCCCCCTTTCCCCCTCTCTCGCGCCCCCCCTTCCCCTCTCTCGCGCCCCCCCTTCCCCTCTCTCGCGCCCCCCCTTCCCCTCTCTCGCGCCCCCCCTTCCCCTCTCTCTCGCCCCCCCTCTCTCTCGCTCCCCCCTCCCCTCTCTCTCGCCCCCCCTTTCCCCCTCTCTCGCGCCCCCCCTTCCCCTCTCTCGCCCCCCCCTTCCCCTCTCTCGCGCCCCCCTTCCCCTCTCTCTCGCCCCCCCGTCCCCTCTCTCTCGCCCCCCCCGTCCCCTCTCTCTCGCCCCCCCCGTCCCCTCTCTCTCGCCCCCCCCTTCCCCTCTCTCTCGCCCCCCCCTTCCCCTCTCTCTCGCCCCCCCCTTCCCCTCTCTCTCGACCCCCCCCTTCCCCTCTCTCTCGACCCCCCCCTTCCCCTCTCTCTCGACCCCCCCCTTCCCCTCTCTCTCGACCCCCCCCTTCCCCTCTCTCTCGCCCCCCTTCTCCTCTCTCTCGCCCCCCTCCTTCCCCTCGGCCCCCGCTCCCTCCCCCCCTCCCCCCCCTTTGTCCGCCTCCCAGCTCCAAAATGGCAGTGGAACATTATTTAAATAAATTGACCAAGCTGCATTATTTCAAAATATGTGTCTCCAGAATATTACCGTATCATAGGAACAGGAGTAGGCCATTGAGCCCCTCGAGCCTGTTCTGCCATTCAGTGAGATCATGGCTGATCTGCACCTCAACTCCATTTATCTGCCTTTGTACCATGTCCCTTAATACCTTTGCGTAACAAAAATCTATCTCGTTCAGTTTTGAATTTTTCAACTGACTTAGCCTAGTAGCTTTTTGGGGGAGGGAGTTCCAGATTTCGACACACCTTTGTGTGAAGAAGTTCATCCAGACATTGCCCTTGAACGGCCTAGCTCTCATTTTATGGTTATACTCCCTTGTTCTCGATTTCCCACCAAAGGAAATAGATTTTCTCTATCTACCCTATCAAATCCTTTAATCATCTTAAACACCTCAATTAAATCATCCCTTAATCTTCTATACTCGGGGGAATAATACCTAGTCAATGCAACCTGTCCTCATAATTTAATCCTTTTAGCCCCAGTATCATTCTGGTGTATCTGTGCTGCACTCCCTCCAAGACCAATATGTCTTGTCTGATTTGTGGTGCCCAGAATTGAACGCAGTACTCTCGATGCGATCGTACCAGAGCTTTGTACAACTATAGCATAACTTCCACCCCTTTGTATTGCAGTTGCCATGAGATAAAGGCTAGCATTCCATTAGCCATTTTAATTATTTTTTGTACCTGTCTGCTAGTTTTTAGTGATTTCTGTACATTGACCCCATAATCTCTCTGCTCCTCCACAGTTAACATAAGAATATAGGAATAGGAGTAGGCCATACAGCCCATAAAGCCTGCTTAGCCATTCGATAAGATCATAGCTGAACTTCTACATCAGATCCACTTTCCTGCCCTTCCCCATAACTTTTGATTCCCTTAGTGCTCAAAAATCTTTATACTCATTGACTGAGCATCCAAAGCCCCCTGGGTTAGAGAATTCCAAAGATTCACAGCCCTCTGAGTGAAGAAATTTCTCATCATCTCAGTTCTAAATGGCTGACCCCTTATTCTGAGGCTTTGACCCCTCGTTCTAGATTCTCCAGCCAGAGTAAACAGCCTCTCAGCATCTACCTTGTTAAGCCCTCTGAGAATTTGATATGTTTCAATGAGATTACCTCTCATCCTTCTAATCTCAATTGAATATAATCCCATTCTAATCAGTCTCTCCACAAAGGAGAGCCCTCTCATCCCAGGAATCAATCTAGTGAATTTCTGTTGCACCCCATCTAATGTAAGTATATCCTAGCTAAGGAGACCAAAACTGTACACAGTACTCAAAGTGTGGTCTCACCAACCCTATATAATTACAGCAAGACTTCCTTATTCTTATACTCAAATCCTCTTGTTATAAAAGTCAACATACCATTTGCTTTCTTAATTGCTTGCTGTACCTGCATGTTAACTTTCTGTGATTCGTGTACAAGGACACTCGAATCCCTCTGAATCCCAACATTTACTCGTCTTTTATCTTTTTTTTAAAATTCTGCTTTTCCATTCTTCCTACAAAAGTGGCTAATTTCACACTTCATCACATAGAAACATAGAAAATAGGTGCAGGAGTAGGCCATTCGGCCCTTCGAGCCTGCAGCGCCATTCAATAAGATCATGGCTGATCTCACCTCAGTACCTCTTTCCTGCTTTCTCTCCATACCCCTTGATCCCTTTAGCCGTAAGGGCCATATCTAACTCGTTCTTGAATATATCCAATGAACTGGCATCAACAACTCTCTGCGGCAGGGAAATCCACAGGTTAATAACTCTGAGTGAAGAAGTTTCTCCTCATTTCAGTCCTAAATGGCCTACCCCTTATCCTAAGACTATGTCCCCTGGTTCTGGACTTCCCCAACATCAGGAACATTCTTCCCGCATCTAACCTGTCCAATCCCGTCAGAATCTTATACGTTTCTATGCGATCCCCTCTCATCCTTCTAAACTCCAGTGAATAAAGGCCCAGTTGATCCAGTCTCTCCTCATATGTCAGTCCCGCCATCCCGGGAATCAGTCTGGTGAACCTTCGCTGCACTCCCTCAATAGCAAAAACGTCCTTCCTCAGATTAGGAGACCAAAACTGAACACAATATTCCAGGTGAGGCCTCACTAAGGCCCTGTACAACTGCAGTAAGACCTCCCTGCCTTTATACTCAAATCCCCTCGCTATGAAGGCCAACATACCATTTGCTGCCTTCACCGCCTGTTGTACCTGCATGCCAACCTTCAATGACTGATGAACCATGACACCCAGGTCTCATTGCACCTCCCCTTTTCCTAACCTGCTGCCATTCAGATAATCTGCTTTTGTGTTTTTGCCCCCAAAATGGATAACCGCACATTTATCCACATTATACTGTATCTGCCATGCATTTGCCCACTTACCTAACCTGTCCAAGTCACCCTGCAGCCTCTTAGCATCCCCCTCACAGCTTACACTGCCACCCAGTTTAGTGTCATCTGCAAACGTGGAGATATTACACTCAATTCCTTCATCCAAATCGTTAATGTATATTGTAAAGAGCTGGGGTCCCAGCACTGAGCCCTGCGGCACTGCACTAGTCACTGCCTGCCATTCTGAATAGGACCCGTTTATCCTGACTCTCTGCTTCCTGTCTGCCAACCAGTTCTCTATCCACGTCAGTACATTACCCCTAATACATGCGCTTTGACTTTGCACATCAATTTCTTGTGCGGGACCTTGTCAAAAGCCTTTTGAAAATCCAAATACACCACATCCACTGGTTCTCCCTTGTCCACTCTGCTAGTTACGTCCTCAAAAAATTCCAGAAGATTCGTCAAGCATGATTTCCCTTTCATAAATCCATGCTGACTTGGACCGATCCTGTCACTGCTTTCCAAATGCACTGCTATTTCATCCTTAATGATTGATTCCAACATTTTCCCCACTACTGATGTCAGGCTAACCGGTCTATAATTATCCGCTTTCTCTCCTTTTTTAAAAAGTGATGTTACATTAGCTACCCTCCAGTCCATAGGAACTGATCCATAGTCGATAGACTGTTGGAAAATGATCACCGATGCATCCACTATTTCTAGGGCCACTTCCTTAAGTACTCTGGGATGCAGACAATCAGGCTCCGGGGATTTATCAGCCTTCGATCCCATCAATTTCCCTAACACAATTTCCCACCTAATAAGGATATCCTTCAGTTCCTCCTTCTCACTAGATCCACTGTCCCCTAGTACATTGGGAATGTTATTCGTGTCTTTCTTTGTGAAGACAGAACCGAAGTATTTGTTCAATTGGTCTGCCATTTCTTTGTTCCCCATTTATAAATTGACCTGAATCCGACTGCAAGGGACCTACATTCATCTTCACTAGTCTTTTTCTCTTCACATATCTACAGAAGCTTTTGCAGTCAGTTTTTATGTTCCCTGCAAGCTTTCTCTCGTACTCTATTTTCCCCCTCTTAATTAAACCCTTAATCCTCCTCTGTTGAATTCTAAATTTCTCCCAGTCCTCAGGTTTGTTACTTTTTCTAGCCAATTTATATGCCTCTTCCTTGGTTTTAACACTATCCTTAATTTCCCTTGTTAGCTACGGTTGAGCCACCTTCCCTGTTTTATTTTTACTCCAGACAGGGATGTACAATAGCTAAAGTTCATCCATGTAATCTTTAAATGTTTGCCATTGCTTATCCACCTTCAACCCTTTAAGTATCCTTTGCCAGTCTATTCTAGCCAATTCACGCCTCATACCGTCGAAGTTACCTTTCCTTAAGTTCAGGACTCTAGTTTCCGAATTAACTGTGTCACCCTCCATCTTAATAAAGAATTCTACCATATTATGGTCACTCCTTCCCCAAGGGGCCTTGCATAACAAGATTGCTAATTAGTCCCTTCTCATTACATATCACCCAGTCGAGGATGGCCAACTCTCTAGTTGGTTCCTCGACATATTGGTTGAGAAAACCATCCCTAATACACTCCAGGAAATCCTCCTCAACCGCATTACTACCAGCTTGGTTAGCCCAATCAATATGTAGATTAAAGTCGCCCATGATAACTGCTGTACCTTTATTGCACACATCCCTTATTTCTTGTTTGATGCTGTCCCCAACCTCACTACTCCTGTTTGGTGGTCTGTACACAACTCCCACTAGTTGTTTCTGCCCTTTGGTCTTCCGTAGCTCCACCCATACCGATTCCACATCATCCAGGCTAATGTCCCCCCTTACTATTGCATTAATTTCCTCTTTAATCAGCAACGCCACCCCACCTCCTTTTCCTCTCTGCCTATCCTTCCTAAATGTTGAATACCGCTGGATGTTGAGTTCCCAGCCTTGGTCACCCTGGAGCCATGTCAACATGATGCCAATTACATCATACTCATTAACTGCTATCTGTGCAGTTAATTCGTCCACCTTATTCCGAATACTCCTCGCATTGAGGCACAGAGCTTTCAGGCTTGTCTTTTTAACACACTTTGCCCCTTTAGAATTTTGCTGTACTCTGGCCCTTTTGTTTTTTGCCTTGGGTTTCTCTGCCCTCCACTTTTACTATTCTCCTTTCTATCTTTTGCTTCTGCCTTTATTTTATTTCCCTCTGTCTCCTTTTGCATAGGTTCCCATCCCCCTGCCATGTTAGTTTAACTCCTCCCCAACAGCACTAGCAAACACTCCCCCCAGGACATTGGTTCCGGTCCTGCCCAGGTGCAGACTCTGGTTTGTACTGGTCCCACCTCCCCCAGAACCGGTTCCAATGTCCCAGGAATTTGAATCCCTCCCTTTTGCACCACTCCTCAAGCCATGCATTCATCTGAGCTATCCTGCGATTCCTACTCTGACTAGCATGTGGCACTGGTAGCAATCCTGAGATTACTACTTTTGAGGTCCTACTTTTTAATTTAGCTCCTAACTCCCTAAATTCGTCTCGGAGGACCTCATCCCTTTTTTTTTTAACGTATATCGTTGGTACCTATGTGCACCACGACAACTGGCTGTTCACCCTCCCTTTTCAGAATGTCCTGCACCCGCTCCAAGACATCCTTGACCCTTGCACCAGGGAGGCAACATACCATCCTGGAGTCTCGGTTGCGGCCGCAGAAGCGCCTATCTTTTCCCCTTACCCTCGAATCCCCTATCACTATCGCTCTCCCACTCTTTTTCCTGCCCTCCTGTGCAGCAGAGCCACCCACGGTGCCGTGAATCTGGCTGCTGCTGCCCTCCCCTGATGAGTCATCCCCCTCAACAGTACCCAAAGCGGTGTATCTGTTTTGCAGGGGGATGACCGCAGGGGACTCCTGCACTACCTTCCTTCCACTGCTCTTCCTGTTGGTCACCCATTTACAATCTGGCTGTGTACCCTTTACTTGCGGTGAGACCAACTCGCTAAATGTGCTATTCACGTCATTCTCAGCATCGTGGATGCTCCAGAGTGAATCCACCTACAGCTCCAGTGCCGCAATGTGGTTCGTCACGAGCCGGAGGCGGATACACTTCCCGCACACGTAGTCGTCAGGGACACCGGATGCGTCCCTGACTTCCCACGTAGTACAGGAGGAGCATATCACATGTCCGAGTTCTCCTGCCATGTCTTAACCCTTAGATTAAATTTAATTAGCAACAACAATGCTAAAGGTTACTTACTAATATAGAAAAGAAAAAGAAAAACCACTTACCAATCACTTACTCCCTTGGCTGTGACGTCACCTTTCGATTTCTTTCTACTTCTTTTTGCCTCCCTGCTGCAGCTGCACCGGCTGGCCTCTCTGACGCATTGGGCTCCATTTTACTCCATCTGCCACCGTCTTGCCCAATCACTTAACTGGTCTATATCCTTTAGCAGCCTCTCTGCGTCCTCCTCACTGCTTACTTTCCCACCTAGCTTTGTATTGTCAGAAAACTTTGATATATTGCCTTCCATCCCCTCATCCAAATCATTGATATAGATTGTAAATAGCTGAGGCCCAAGCACTGATCCTTGCAGCGTTCCACAAGTTAAAACCCTGCCACCTCGAAAATGACCTATTTATTCCTAATTTGTTTTCTGTCCGTTAACCAATCCTCAATCCATGCTAGTATATTAACCCCAATCCTGGCTTACAATTTGGAAAATACTTATCTCTCTTTCTTGGGGCCAAAGTGGATGACCTCACACTTCCCCACATTGGACTCCATCTGCCAAAGTTTAGTCTACCCATCATCATCATTGTCATAGGAATCGAGGAAGACTTTCTTCCACTCTTAAAATGAGTCCTTAGGTGGCTGAACAGTCCAATGCGAGAACCACAGTCCCTGTCACAGGTGGGACAGATAGCCGTTGAGGGAAAGTGTGGGTGGGACAGGTTTGCCGCATGCTCTTTCCGCTACCTGCGCTTGATTTCTGCATGCTCTCGGCGATGGAACTCGAGGTGCTCAGCACCCTCCCAGATGCACTTCCTCCACTTAGGAATCAGTCTATCAATGTCCCTTTGCAGCTTTCTGCTCCCATCTACACTACTTACTGTGCCATCTAACTTAGTGTCGTCAGCAAACTTGGATATACGGCACTGTATTCTTTCCTCTAAGTTATTGATAAATATAGTGAAAAGCTGAGGCCGTAGTACAGATTCCTGGGACACCACTAGTCACATTTTGCCAATTGGAGTGCATACCCATTATCCCTATTCTCTGTCTTCTACCTCCCAACCAGTTCCCTACTCGTGTCAATAGGTTGCCTTCAATTCCATGCTTTCATTTTTGCTTAACAATCTCATGTGTGGATCCTTAGCAAAAATAACATCCTCCCTTATCTACCACATTCATAACCTCCTCAAAAAATTCAACTAGGTTAGTTAGATATGACTTACTGTTTACATATCCATGCTGGCTCTCTCAAATAAGTTCATGTTTGTTCAACTGCTCAGTCACTCGGCCCCTAATAGCAGATTTAAGTAACTTCCCCGCAACAGACATTGGATCAAAAGGTCTATAATTTCCTGGTTTCTCTCATTCTCCCATTATCAGTTAGTATTCTTTTTTAAATTATTTGCAGTAGCAGGATTTTTCTGGGACAGCGAGTGATCCAGCTGTTTGAAGACTAGGAGGTGGACTGTGCCTGATCAGGAAGGTTGCTGCTATCTAAGTCCCAACCACAATTCCATTTGGAGGCAACCTCAAGAACACATTCAATTACATTTGAAATTGAACCTCCAATGGTTCTTTCAGTTCACCAGTTGGGATTTTGAGGAATCCTTTATTTAAATAATTGTGTTACGAGTGCAACCTGTGAGAATAAATGATGCAGTGAGTTAACGCACTGCCCTTTTACCGAGAGACCTGGGTTCAGATTTAGCCTATATTGATGGGATGAAAGTATCGTTTCAGTTTTGGCTGTAGAAAATTAGTATTAACAAGTTCAACCCTGCCTGGAGTGGGCCTATTTCCTTCAATTTATACTTAGCACCAAAACCTCTGAACAGCTTGCCTGAACCAGTGCAGCTTTTAGAGTAGATTTTCTAAGACATTACAAGCTCTGTGTCCACACGATGTCGGGGCAACAACTTGAGTTTATACAGTGTCTTTAATAGAGAGAAACGTCCCAAGGCACTTCACAGAGACATAAATAAATAAAAATGCATGCTGAGATAAAGAAGATATTTGGAGTGGTGACCAAAAACTTGGTCAAAGAGGTAGGTTTTAAGGAGGCCCTTAAAGGTGAAGAGTGGGGTGCAGAGGGGGAGGGGTTTAGGGAAGCAATTCCAGGCTGTGGGGCCTAGATGGCTGAAGGCATAGCTGCCAATGGTGGGACGAAGGAAGGGGGTGCACAAAAGATCAGAATATATGAGAATGGGAGGCCGGCAGGAGAGCTTTGGAAAAGTCAAGTCTGAAAGTGACAACGGCATGGATGAGGGTTTCAGTAGCAGATTGGTTGAGATGGGACAGAAGTGGGCGATGTTGGAGGTAGTCGTAGACTGTCTTTGTGATGGAAAGGATTGGAGTTGGAACAGGGTTGAACAGGATATTGGGCTGGAATTTCGGCTTTGCTGATTTTGGGGCAGTAATGGCGGTGGGGCGGTAAAGTTTGCGCACAGGAACAGATTGTGTCACAGTCATTAAAATTGGACAGTTGGGCCCTGAGTGTGGGGTAGAGCATTAAGGGAACCGTGTACACACCTCTCTTAGGGTGCTAGGCCGGCTGAGCATGCAAAAATCCCGAGCTAAACAGCCGGCCTCGGAGCGTTCCGAGGAGGAAAAAAACCCACCAAAACATTCCCAATACATAGCCTACGCCACCACAACGTAACTCGCAACAAAAAAAATCACATTTACCTGAGATTGGCATTACTTACTTCACTGCAGCCGGTATAGGTCGGACCGCCCGTTTTCACAGGCGATCCCAGGACTGTGCTCTGCGGGGTGTATGGGTTGGGCGGGACTCAAAAAGCGAGCCGGTGTCGCAACCAGAGGCGTTGCACACCGGTTCAACTCTTCCGGGCAGTACTGCTCTGCGCCCCTGCAAAACTGACCCCAAAAACCCCCGTGGGGTGCTGGAAGCTGACTGCCCGCCTAGAGGAGCTTATTGTTGCCATCGCCGCCCCTCCGGGGCGAAAACAAACACAAATCACTGGAAAATCCACCTCATTAAGTTGCCAAAAATCTGGTTCAGTCTTCGCAATGTTTGACTGGAGGAAATTGCAACTCATCCAAGACGAGCAGTCTGACAACACGGGCAGGGAGAGTTCGAGCAAAGTGGTGGAGAAGTAAAACTGGGTGTTGTCCATGTGCATGTGGAAGGTGATGTTGCCGAAGAGGATCATGTAGATGAGTAAGAGGAGGGGGCCAATGACAGATCCTTGTGGAACATCAAAGATAATGGTGTAGAAGTGGGAAGAGAAGCCATTGCTGGGGATGCTGTGGCTATGATTGTGTAGGTAAGAATGGAACCAAGCAAGTGTAACTGAGTTGAATGATGGAGGGAAGGCATTGGAGAAGGATGATGTAGTTGGTTTGTGTCAGAGGTCGCAGAGAGATCAGAGAATGAGGAGGGATAATGTGCCATGGTCACTGTCATAGAGGGTGTCAGTTATGACTTGGGTTAGGGCTGTTCCAGTGCAGTGGCAAGGTCGAAAACCTGATTGGAGATCGTCAAATATGGACGGAAGGTGGGTAAGAATTTGGGAGATGACAATGCTTTAAAGTTTTTGCAGAGGAAAGGGAGGTTAGTGATAGTTTTCCAGGGTCAGATGGATCGATTGTGGGTTTCTTTAGGAAGATGTTGATGATGGCCGTTTTGAAAGTGAAGGGGAGAGTAGCTGAGGGAACCATTTAGAATGTCAGCTCGCATGGAGCAGTTTGGTGGTCAGTAGTTTAGTGGGAATGGGGTCAAGACTGCAGGAGTTGAGTTTCTGGGCATGATGGGAGATAAACTGCAGCATGCTGTGGGTTCAGGACGAGGGCTAGGGCAGGCCGAGTTTGGCTTGGTGGGCACGATGGAGGTAGGGAAAGTAGCAGAGGCAGCTGAACGGATGGTCTCTATTTTAGTGATTAAAAACAAATTGCTCCTATCACTTGGAGACGAGGGAGGGGGATTCAAGAAAAGAATGGGAGGGAAGGGGGTTAGGATACGGGGGGTGTAGGGGGCGGTGGAGGAGCAAGAACGGGGATAGGTGGACAAGAAATGATTCTCTGTTTGAGCGGGATGCTGAGTTGGAAGTTGGGGATTACGTAGTTGTTTAGTGCTGACAGCTACATTTTTTTTAAAGCAATTGAATTGAGAGTCAAAATGCACAAACTTCGACATATATAGTCCAGTCATGGAGGTTGATGGTATCTTGAACTAGGTTATTCACTCAAATGTTAATTCAACTGGATATATACATTTCATCCTGTTTCCAGATGGCAGTTCTGATGGGAGTCCAGGATCATTTGATATTACTACTGAAGGACAGCAATTCGGAACCATGCCTGAAGGAACCAGGAGAGTGAGCAATGTGTCTCGTACAGTTCATGCAACACTTAGGCAGGGTACAGAGAACCTTCCTGACAAAATAAAGGTAAGGACCTAATATTCTCAGTCACTCACAGAAATCACATTGCTGCAGTAGATGTTGTTCTTCTGAAGGTGGGCTCAGGCACATTGTTGGGTAGAGTAGAGGTAGATTTACTCTCTATCTAATTCGGTGTACCTGATGGTGATAGTGGATACTGAAGGAAAGTGTTCCATTCCCTACTAACATCCCTCACTTTGAGCAGAAAAGTTCATACAAAATCTTTAAGTTGCTGAAGGATTGTTGATCCTTTTCTGGTAAAGGTTACAGCCTTTGTTAAAGATAGCTTGGAGAATTCTGCAACAGTAACAAAGCAGTATAAGGTAACTGCCTACATTTTTAATCAACCTATTTTTCACTTTATACAGTCTTTACTTCATGAGGTACATCAGGAGGGTATGCAGGTGTTGACCCTTTCAGAATCTCCCTGCTTGGAAGGACAACAGCAACCTCAAGAAAATTACCCAGACATTTGGCTTCAGGAAAGACAGGGACTTTTGGATATTGTGCAGTCACTTAAAGATGTGCTTTCCAAAGTTCAGGGCACTGGGGAAGCAAAGGTAAGAACACACAATATTTGAATAGTGTCTTTAATGGTATTTTATTTTTAAATGTGGGCAGCAATGGCAAAGCAGTATTTATTGCTCATCCCTAGTTATACATAAAAATACCTAGAGGTTACAATACAGAAATGGGCCATTTAGCCCAACCAGTCTGTTTCGGTGTTTACCCTGCAGGCAAGTAAATAGGTCCTAATCACAATTTTCCATCCTGAAAGCAGTAAGATTCAGCCATATAGTGTGGGATGGAGTCACACATTCTCTTCGCTGAACGACATTCATGAACGAGTTGGGGTTTTGTGACCAGCTTTTCATGGTTATTTTCCTGATGCCAGCCGATAAATTGACATTTATTGAATGCATCCTCAACAATCCTCCATCTTAAAAATCCCTCTCTGCTCTTTCAATGATTTGGAAATTATGGGCTAGACTTTCCACTTCACATCACCCATATATCGCCTAATAAGCTAAAATGCAACGAATGCTTCTTCACCTGTCTTAAACAGGTTATCACCTCCGCTAAAGCATTAATCTGCCAGTACAATTTCAGAGCCCAAGTCTCATGTTAAATTTATAAAAACTTTAGCCTTCAGGCAAATCTCCAAATACCTTTAGTCTGGCAGCATGATGTAGCAGCAAGTTTGAACACTAGCGTGCATCATCATAAGCGGAACATAAATTTGAACCCTAAGGATTCATTAAACTTACAATCTCGGGGCTCAAATTTGGCCAGGAGTTGCTCCATTTTTTTTTGGAGCAACTTGATTTTTCTGGAGTATCTTAAAAATCCCCATTTTGCATATTTAATTTGCGCCAGTGTAAGTGAGTTGGTTAGGATTTTTTTCTTTTTTTTTCAAAAGGGGGCGTTGCCAGTCACCTATGCCTGTTTTAGCCATTTAGGCCACTTTGGACATCTAATAGTTGCTCCAAACTAACTTAGGCCAGCGTATGTGGCCGCACAGAAAACCGTTGCGGAGAATTAAGAAATCAGCACAGGTAGGTACATCTGAGACCATTTGGCCAGAGATAGGGGCGGGAAGGGAAGCGGAGAGGACCTTGCAAAGCACAACAACATTCAAGAAGCATAAAAACATTCAAGAAGGAATAAAAAATAAAACTAAGTCTTATCTTCCTATAAAAACTCGACCCAGGAAGTCAGCGGGCCGGCTGGTGCGGGAAGCCACTTGGCTGGGGATAGGTGCGGGTCGATGGGGAGAGCACAGGCCGCCGACATCCAAGCAGAAAATGACTTCTAAGATAAACTGCCAACCTGCCAAAGGAGACATTGAACCTTGACTTCCACTGGGTATTTCACTGACTCTGACTGATTCACTCTCTCTCTGACTGACTCACTCTCTCTCTCTCTCTCTCTCTCTGACTGATTGACTCTCTCGCTCCCTGACGCTCTCTCACTCCCTGACGCTCTCTCGCTCCCTGACGCTCTCTCGCTCCCTGACGCTCTCTCGCTCCCTGACGCTCTCTCGCTCCCTGACGCTCTCTCGCTCCCTGACGCTCTCTCGCTCCCTGACGCTCTCTCGCTCCCTGACGCTCTCTCGCTCCCTGACGCTCTCTCGCTCCCTGACGCTCTCTCGCTCCCTGACGCTCTCTCGCTCCCTGACGCTCTCTCGCTCCCTGACGCTCTCTCGCTCCCTGACGCTCTCTCGCTCCCTGACGCTCTCTCGCTCCCTGACGCTCTCTCGCTCCCTGACGCTCTCTCGCTCCCTGACGCTCTCTCGCTCCCTGACGCTCTCTCGCTCCCTGACGCTCTCTCGCTCCCTGACGCTCTCTCGCTCCCTGACGCTCTCTCGCTCCCTGACGCTCTCTCGCTCCCTGACGCTCTCTCGCTCCCTGACGCTCTCTCGCTCCCTGACGCTCTCTCGCTCCCTGACGCTCTCTCGCTCTCTCGCTCCCTGACGCTCTCTCGCTCCCTGACGCTCTCTCGCTCCCTGACGCTCTCTCGCTCCCTGACGCTCTCTCGCTCCCTGACGCTCTCTCGCTCCCTGACGCTCTCTCGCTCCCTGACGCTCTGACGCTCCCTGACGCTCTCTGACGCTCCCTGACGCTCCCTGATGCTCTCTGACGCTCCCTGACGCTCTCTCGCTCCCTGACGCTCTCTGAGGCTCTCTCGCTCTCTCGCTCTCTCGCTCCCTGACGCTCTCTGACGCTCTCTCGCTCTCTGACGCTCCCTGACGCTCCCTGACGCTCTCTCGCTCCCTGACGCTCTCTGAGGCTCTCTGAGGCTCTCTCGCTCTCTCACTCTCTCGCTCCCTGACGCTCTCTGACGCTCTCTCGCTCTCTGACGCTCTCTGACGCTCTCTCGCTCTCTCTCTCTCTCTCTCTCTCTCTCTCTGACTCTCTCTCTCTGACACACTCTCTCTCTCTCTGACACACTCTCTCTCTCTCTGACACACTCTCTCTCTCTCTGACACACTCTCTCTCTCTCTCTCTCTCTGACTCTCTCTCTCTCTCTGACACTCTCTCTGACACACTCTCGTGCTCTCTGACACACAATCTGACTCTCTCTGACACTCTCTCTGACACTCTCTGACACAATCTCTCTGACACTCTCTGACACTCACTCTCTCTCTCTCTCTGTCTCTCTCTCTCTCTCACTCACTCTCTCTGACTCTCTCTCTCTCTGTCTCTCTCTCTCTGTCTCTCTCTCTCTGACACTCTCTCTCTCTGACACTCTCTTGACACTGAAACTCTCTCTCTGACTCTCTCTCTCTGACTCTCTCTGACTCTCTCTGACTCTCTCTCTCTCTCTCTTCTCTCTCTCTCTCTGACACACACTCTCTCTCTGACACACACTCTCTCTCTGACACTCTCTCTCTTTGACACTCTCTCTCTGACTCTCTCTCTCTCTCTCTCTCTCTCTGACTCTCTCTCTCTCTGACACTCTCTCTGACACTCTCTCTGACACACTCTCGTGCTCTCTGACACACACTGACACTCTCTCTCTCTCTCTCTCTCTCTCTGAAACTCTCTGACACACACTCTCTGACACACACTCTCTGACACTCACTCTCTGACACACTCTCTGACACTCTCTCTCTCTCTGACACACTCTCTCTCTCTCTCTCTCTCTCTCTCTCTGACACTCTCTGACACTCTCTCTCTGACTCTGAAACTCTCTCTCTGACACTCTCTCTCTGACACTCTCTCTCTGACTCTCTCTCTCTGACTCTCTCTCTCTCTGACTCTCTCTCTCTCTCTCTCTCTCTGACTCTCTCTCTCTCTCTCTGACACACTCTCTCTCTCTCTGACACACTCTCTCTCTCTCTGACACACTCTCTCTCCCTCTGACACTCTCTCCCTCTGACACTCTCTCCCTCTGACACTCTCTCCCTCTGACACTCTCTCCCTCTGACACTCTCTCTCTCCCTCTGACACTCTCTCCCTCTGACACTCTCTCCCTCTGACACTCTCTCCCTCTGACACTCTCTCCCTCTGACACTCTCTCCCTCTGACACTCTCTCCCTCTGACACTCTCTCCCTCTGACACTCTCTCCCTCTGACACTCTCTCCCTCTGACACTCTCTCCCTCTGACACTCTCTCCCTCTGACACTCTCTCCCTCTGACACTCTCTCCCTCTGACACTCTCTCCCTCTGACACTCTCTCCCTCTGACACTCTCTCCCTCTGACACTCTCTCCCTCTGACACTCTCTCCCTCTGACACTCTCTCCCTCTGACACTCTCTCCCTCTGACACTCTCTCCCTCTGACACTCTCTCCCTCTGACACTCTCTCCCTCTGACACTCTCTCCCTCTGACACTCTCTCCCTCTGACACTCTCTCCCTCTGACACTCTCTCCCTCTGACACTCTCTCCCTCTGACACTCTCTCCCTCTGACACTCTCTCCCTCTGACACTCTCTCCCTCTGACACTCTCTCCCTCTGACACTCTCTCCCTCTGACACTCTCTCCCTCTGACACTCTCTCCCTCTGACACTCTCTCCCTCTGACACTCTCTCCCTCTGACACTCTCTCCCTCTGACACTCTCTCCCTCTGACACTCTCTCCCTCTGACACTCTCTCCCTCTGACACTCTCTCCCTCT
Source organism: Pristiophorus japonicus (assembly GCF_044704955.1). Classification (NCBI taxonomy): domain Eukaryota; kingdom Metazoa; phylum Chordata; class Chondrichthyes; family Pristiophoridae; genus Pristiophorus; species Pristiophorus japonicus. The sequence goes on along the minus strand of NC_091981.1, from coordinate 215,624,270 downwards.
GACATTCTCTCCCTCTGACACTCTGACACTCTGACACTCTCTCCCTCTGACACTCTCTCCCTCTGACACACTCTCCCTCTGACACTCTCTTGACACTCACTCTCTCTGACACTCTCTTGACATCCTCTTGACACTCTCTTGACACTCTCTGACACTCTCTCTCTGACTCTGAAACTCTCTCTCTGACTCTGAAACTCTCTCTCTGACTCTCTCTCTCTGACACTCTCACTCTCTGACACTCTCTTGACACTCTCTTGACACTCTCTTGACACTCTCTGACACTCTCTTGACACTCTCTTGACACTCTCTTGACACTCTCTTGACACTCTCTTGACACTCTCTTGACACTCTCTCTGTCTCCCTCTGACACTCTCTCCCTCTGACACTCTCTCCCTCTGACACTCTCTCCCTCTGACACTCTCTCCCTCTGACACTCTCTCCCTCTGACACTCTCTCCCTCTGACACTCTCTCCCTCTGACACTCTCTCCCTCTGACACTCTCTCCCTCTGACACTCTCTCCCTCTGACACTCTCTCCCTCTGACACTCTCTCCCTCTGACACTCTCTCCCTCTGACACTCTCTCCCTCTGACACTCTCTCCCTCTGACACTCTCTCCCTCTGACACTCTCTCCCTCTGACACTCTCTCCCTCTGACACTCTCTCCCTCTGACACTCTCTCCCTCTGACACTCTCTCCCTCTGACACTCTCTCCCTCTGACACTCTCTCCCTCTGACACTCTCTCCCTCTGACACTCTCTCCCTCTGACACTCTCTCCCTCTGACACTCTCTCTCTCTGACTCTCTCTGTCTGACACACTCTCTGACTCTCTCTCTCTCTGACTCTCTCTCTCTCTGACTCTCTCTTTCTCTGACTCTCTCTTTCTCTGACACTCTCTCTGACACTCTCTCTGACTCTCTCTGACACTCTCTCTCTGACACTCTCTCTCTGACTCTCTCTCTCTGACTCTCTCTCTCTGACTCTCTCTCTCTGACACTCTCTCTCTCTCTCTCTCTGACTCTCTCTCTCTGACACACTCTCTGACTCTCTCTCTCTCTGACTCTCTCTTTCTCTGACACTCTCTCTCTGACACTCTCTCTCTCTCTCTCTCTCTCTCTCTGACACTCTCTCTGACACACTCCATCTCTCTCTCTCTCTCTCTCTGACACTCTCTCTCTCTGACACACTCTCTCTCTGACACACTCTCTCTGACACACTCTCTCTCTGACACACCTGACACACACTCTCTCTGACACTCTCTCTCTGACACTCTCTCTCTCTCTGACACACTCTCTCTCTCTCTCTCTCTGACACACTCTCTCTCTCTCTCTCTGACACACTCTCTCTCTCTCTCTCTGACACTCTCTCTCTCTCTCTGACACTCTCTCTTTCTCTCTCTGACACTCTCTCTCTGACACTCTCTCTCTCTCTGACTCTCTCTTTCTCTGACACTCTCTCTCTGACACTCTCTCTCTCTCTCTCTGACACTCTCTCTCTCTCTGACACTCTCTTGACACTCTCTTGACACACTCTGACACTCTCTTGACACTCTCTGACACTCTCTCTCTGACTCTCTCTGACACTCTCTCTCTGACTCTCTCTCTCTGACTCTCTCTCTCTGACTCTCTCTCTCTCTGACTCTCTCTCTCTGACACACTCTCTGACTCTCTCTCTCTCTGACTCTCTCTTTCTCTGACACTCTCTCTCTGACACTCTCTCTCTCTCTCTCTCTCTCTCTGACACTCTCTCTGACACACTCCATCTCTCTCTCTCTCTCTCTCTCTCTGACACACTCTCTCTCTGACACACACTCTCTCTGACACACACTCTCTCTGACACTCGCTCCCTCTGACACTCTCTCTCTCTCTGACACACTCTCTCTCTCTGACTCTCTCTCTCTCTCTGACTCTCTCTCTGACTCTCTCTCCCTGACACTCTTCTCTCTGACACTCTCTCTCTCTCTCTGACACTCTCTCTGACACACTCCATCTCTCTCTCTCTCTCTCTGACACACTCTCTCTCTGACGCACTCTCTCTCTGACACACTCTCTCTCTCTGACACTCTCTCTGACACACTCTCACTCTCTCTCTCTCTCTCTCTCTCTCTCTCTCTCTCTCTGACACTCGCTCTCTCTCTCTCTGACACTCGCTCCCTCTGACACTCGCTCCCTCTGACACTCGCTCCCTCTGACACTCGCTCCCTCTGACACTCGCTCCCTCTGACACTCGCTCCCTCTGACACTCGCTCCCTCTGACACTCGCTCCCTCTGACACTCGCTCCCTCTGACACTCGCTCCCTCTGACACTCGCTCCCTCTGACACTCGCTCCCTCTGACACTCGCTCCCTCTGACACTCGCTCCCTCTGACACTCGCTCCCTCTGACACTCGCTCCCTCTGACACTCGCTCCCTCTGACACTCGCTCCCTCTGACACTCGCTCCCTCTGACACTCGCTCCCTCTGACACTCGCTCCCTCTGACACTCGCTCCCTCTGACACTCGCTCCCTCTGACACTCGCTCCCTCTGACACTCGCTCCCTCTGACACTCGCTCCCTCTGACACTCGCTCCCTCTGACACTCGCTCCCTCTGACACTCGCTCCCTCTGACACTCGCTCCCTCTGACACTCGCTCCCTCTGACACTCGCTCCCTCTGACACTCGCTCCCTCTGACACTCGCTCCCTCTGACACTCGCTCCCTCTGACACTCGCTCCCTCTGACACTCGCTCCCTCTGACACTCGCTCCCTCTGACACTCGCTCCCTCTGACACTCGCTCCCTCTGACACTCGCTCCCTCTGACACTCGCTCCCTCTGACACTCGCTCCCTCTGACACTCGCTCCCTCTGACACTCGCTCCCTCTGACACTCGCTCCCTCTGACACTCGCTCCCTCTGACACTCGCTCCCTCTGACACTCGCTCCCTCTGACACTCGCTCCCTCTGACACTCGCTCCCTCTGACACTCGCTCCCTCTGACACTCGCTCCCTCTGACACTCGCTCCCTCTGACACTCGCTCCCTCTGACACTCGCTCCCTCTGACACTCGCTCCCTCTGACACTCGCTCCCTCTGACACTCGCTCCCTCTGACACTCGCTCCCTCTGACACTCGCTCCCTCTGACACTCGCTCCCTCTGACACTCGCTCCCTCTGACACTCGCTCCCTCTGACACTCGCTCCCTCTGACACTCGCTCCCTCTGACACTCGCTCCCTCTGACACTCGCTCCCTCTGACACTCGCTCCCTCTGACACTCGCTCCCTCTGACACTCGCTCCCTCTGACACTCGCTCCCTCTGACACTCGCTCCCTCTGACACTCGCTCCCTCTGACACTCGCTCCCTCTGACACTCGCTCCCTCTGACACTCGCTCCCTCTGACACTCGCTCCCTCTGACACTCGCTCCCTCTGACACTCGCTCCCTCTGACACTCGCTCCCTCTGACACTCGCTCCCTCTGACACTCGCTCCCTCTGACACTCGCTCCCTCTGACACTCGCTCCCTCTGACACTCGCTCCCTCTGACACTCGCTCCCTCTGACACTCGCTCCCTCTGACACTCGCTCCCTCTGACACTCGCTCCCTCTGACACTCGCTCCCTCTGACACTCGCTCCCTCTGACACTCGCTCCCTCTGACACTCGCTCCCTCTGACACTCGCTCCCTCTGACACTCGCTCCCTCTGACACTCGCTCCCTCTGACACTCGCTCCCTCTGACACTCGCTCCCTCTGACACTCGCTCCCTCTGACACTCGCTCCCTCTGACACTCGCTCCCTCTGACACTCGCTCCCTCTGACACTCGCTCCCTCTGACACTCGCTCCCTCTGACACTCGCTCCCTCTGACACTCGCTCCCTCTGACACTCGCTCCCTCTGACACTCGCTCCCTCTGACACTCGCTCCCTCTGACACTCGCTCCCTCTGACACTCGCTCCCTCTGACACTCGCTCCCTCTGACACTCGCTCCCTCTGACACTCGCTCCCTCTGACACTCGCTCCCTCTGACACTCGCTCCCTCTGACACTCGCTCCCTCTGACACTCGCTCCCTCTGACACTCGCTCCCTCTGACACTCGCTCCCTCTGACACTCGCTCCCTCTGACACTCGCTCCCTCTGACACTCGCTCCCTCTGACACTCGCTCCCTCTGACACTCGCTCCCTCTGACACTCGCTCCCTCTGACACTCGCTCCCTCTGACACTCGCTCCCTCTGACACTCGCTCCCTCTGACACTCGCTCCCTCTGACACTCGCTCCCTCTGACACTCGCTCCCTCTGACACTCGCTCCCTCTGACACTCGCTCCCTCTGACACTCGCTCCCTCTGACACTCGCTCCCTCTGACACTCGCTCCCTCTGACACTCGCTCCCTCTGACACTCGCTCCCTCTGACACTCGCTCCCTCTGACACTCGCTCCCTCTGACACTCGCTCCCTCTGACACTCGCTCCCTCTGACACTCGCTCCCTCTGACACTCGCTCCCTCTGACACTCGCTCCCTCTGACACTCGCTCCCTCTGACACTCGCTCCCTCTGACACTCGCTCCCTCTGACACTCGCTCCCTCTGACACTCGCTCCCTCTGACACTCGCTCCCTCTGACACTCGCTCCCTCTGACACTCGCTCCCTCTGACACTCGCTCCCTCTGACACTCGCTCCCTCTGACACTCGCTCCCTCTGACACTCGCTCCCTCTGACACTCGCTCCCTCTGACACTCGCTCCCTCTGACACTCGCTCCCTCTGACACTCGCTCCCTCTGACACTCGCTCCCTCTGACACTCGCTCCCTCTGACACTCGCTCCCTCTGACACTCGCTCCCTCTGACACTCGCTCCCTCTGACACTCGCTCCCTCTGACACTCGCTCCCTCTGACACTCGCTCCCTCTGACACTCGCTCCCTCTGACACTCGCTCCCTCTGACACTCGCTCCCTCTGACACTCGCTCCCTCTGACACTCGCTCCCTCTGACACTCGCTCCCTCTGACACTCGCTCCCTCTGACACTCGCTCCCTCTGACACTCGCTCCCTCTGACACTCGCTCCCTCTGACACTCGCTCCCTCTGACACTCGCTCCCTCTGACACTCGCTCCCTCTGACACTCGCTCCCTCTGACACTCGCTCCCTCTGACACTCGCTCCCTCTGACACTCGCTCCCTCTGACACTCGCTCCCTCTGACACTCGCTCCCTCTGACACTCGCTCCCTCTGACACTCGCTCCCTCTGACACTCGCTCCCTCTGACACTCGCTCCCTCTGACACTCGCTCCCTCTGACACTCGCTCCCTCTGACACTCGCTCCCTCTGACACTCGCTCCCTCTGACACTCGCTCCCTCTGACACTCGCTCCCTCTGACACTCGCTCCCTCTGACACTCGCTCCCTCTGACACTCGCTCCCTCTGACACTCGCTCCCTCTGACACTCGCTCCCTCTGACACTCGCTCCCTCTGACACTCGCTCCCTCTGACACTCGCTCCCTCTGACACTCGCTCCCTCTGACACTCGCTCCCTCTGACACTCGCTCCCTCTGACACTCGCTCCCTCTGACACTCGCTCCCTCTGACACTCGCTCCCTCTGACACTCGCTCCCTCTGACACTCGCTCCCTCTGACACTCGCTCCCTCTGACACTCGCTCCCTCTGACACTCGCTCCCTCTGACACTCGCTCCCTCTGACACTCGCTCCCTCTGACACTCGCTCCCTCTGACACTCGCTCCCTCTGACACTCGCTCCCTCTGACACTCGCTCCCTCTGACACTCGCTCCCTCTGACACTCGCTCCCTCTGACACTCGCTCCCTCTGACACTCGCTCCCTCTGACACTCGCTCCCTCTGACACTCGCTCCCTCTGACACTCGCTCCCTCTGACACTCGCTCCCTCTGACACTCGCTCCCTCTGACACTCGCTCCCTCTGACACTCGCTCCCTCTGACACTCGCTCCCTCTGACACTCGCTCCCTCTGACACTCGCTCCCTCTGACACTCGCTCCCTCTGACACTCGCTCCCTCTGACACTCGCTCCCTCTGACACTCGCTCCCTCTGACACTCGCTCCCTCTGACACTCGCTCCCTCTGACACTCGCTCCCTCTGACACTCGCTCCCTCTGACACTCGCTCCCTCTGACACTCGCTCCCTCTGACACTCGCTCCCTCTGACACTCGCTCCCTCTGACACTCGCTCCCTCTGACACTCGCTCCCTCTGACACTCGCTCCCTCTGACACTCGCTCCCTCTGACACTCGCTCCCTCTGACACTCGCTCCCTCTGACACTCGCTCCCTCTGACACTCGCTCCCTCTGACACTCGCTCCCTCTGACACTCGCTCCCTCTGACACTCGCTCCCTCTGACACTCGCTCCCTCTGACACTCGCTCCCTCTGACACTCGCTCCCTCTGACACTCGCTCCCTCTGACACTCGCTCCCTCTGACACTCGCTCCCTCTGACACTCGCTCCCTCTGACACTCGCTCCCTCTGACACTCGCTCCCTCTGACACTCGCTCCCTCTGACACTCGCTCCCTCTGACACTCGCTCCCTCTGACACTCGCTCCCTCTGACACTCGCTCCCTCTGACACTCGCTCCCTCTGACACTCGCTCCCTCTGACACTCGCTCCCTCTGACACTCGCTCCCTCTGACACTCGCTCCCTCTGACACTCGCTCCCTCTGACACTCGCTCCCTCTGACACTCGCTCCCTCTGACACTCGCTCCCTCTGACACTCGCTCCCTCTGACACTCGCTCCCTCTGACACTCGCTCCCTCTGACACTCGCTCCCTCTGACACTCGCTCCCTCTGACACTCGCTCCCTCTGACACTCGCTCCCTCTGACACTCGCTCCCTCTGACACTCGCTCCCTCTGACACTCGCTCCCTCTGACACTCGCTCCCTCTGACACTCGCTCCCTCTGACACTCGCTCCCTCTGACACTCGCTCCCTCTGACACTCGCTCCCTCTGACACTCGCTCCCTCTGACACTCGCTCCCTCTGACACTCGCTCCCTCTGACACTCGCTCCCTCTGACACTCGCTCCCTCTGACACTCGCTCCCTCTGACACTCGCTCCCTCTGACACTCGCTCCCTCTGACACTCGCTCCCTCTGACACTCGCTCTCCCTCTGACACTCGCTCCCTCTGACACTCGCTCCCTCTGACACTCGCTCCCTCTGACACTCGCTCCCTCTGACACTCGCTCCCTCTGACACTCGCTCCCTCTGACACTCGCTCCCTCTGACACTCGCTCCCTCTGACACTCGCTCCCTCTGACACTCGCTCCCTCTGACACTCGCTCCCTCTGACACTCGCTCCCTCTGACACTCGCTCCCTCTGACACTCGCTCCCTCTGACACTCGCTCCCTCTGACACTCGCTCCCTCTGACACTCGCTCCCTCTGACACTCGCTCCCTCTGACACTCGCTCCCTCTGACACTCGCTCCCTCTGACACTCGCTCCCTCTGACACTCGCTCCCTCTGACACTCGCTCCCTCTGACACTCGCTCCCTCTGACACTCGCTCCCTCTGACACTCGCTCCCTCTGACACTCGCTCCCTCTGACACTCGCTCCCTCTGACACTCGCTCCCTCTGACACTCGCTCCCTCTGACACTCGCTCCCTCTGACACTCGCTCCCTCTGACACTCGCTCCCTCTGACACTCGCTCCCTCTGACACTCGCTCCCTCTGACACTCGCTCCCTCTGACACTCGCTCCCTCTGACACTCGCTCCCTCTGACACTCGCTCCCTCTGACACTCGCTCCCTCTGACACTCGCTCCCTCTGACACTCGCTCCCTCTGACACTCGCTCCCTCTGACACTCGCTCCCTCTGACACTCGCTCCCTCTGACACTCGCTCCCTCTGACACTCGCTCCCTCTGACACTCGCTCCCTCTGACACTCGCTCCCTCTGACACTCGCTCCCTCTGACACTCGCTCCCTCTGACACTCGCTCCCTCTGACACTCGCTCCCTCTGACACTCGCTCCCTCTGACACTCGCTCCCTCTGACACTCGCTCCCTCTGACACTCGCTCCCTCTGACACTCGCTCCCTCTGACACTCGCTCCCTCTGACACTCGCTCCCTCTGACACTCGCTCCCTCTGACACTCGCTCCCTCTGACACTCGCTCCCTCTGACACTCGCTCCCTCTGACACTCGCTCCCTCTGACACTCGCTCCCTCTGACACTCGCTCCCTCTGACACTCGCTCCCTCTGACACTCGCTCCCTCTGACACTCGCTCCCTCTGACACTCGCTCCCTCTGACACTCGCTCCCTCTGACACTCGCTCCCTCTGACACTCGCTCCCTCTGACACTCGCTCCCTCTGACACTCGCTCCCTCTGACACTCGCTCCCTCTGACACTCGCTCCCTCTGACACTCGCTCCCTCTGACACTCGCTCCCTCTGACACTCGCTCCCTCTGACACTCGCTCCCTCTGACACTCGCTCCCTCTGACACTCGCTCCCTCTGACACTCGCTCCCTCTGACACTCGCTCCCTCTGACACTCGCTCCCTCTGACACTCGCTCCCTCTGACACTCGCTCCCTCTGACACTCGCTCCCTCTGACACTCGCTCCCTCTGACACTCGCTCCCTCTGACACTCGCTCCCTCTGACACTCGCTCCCTCTGACACTCGCTCCCTCTGACACTCGCTCCCTCTGACACTCGCTCCCTCTGACACTCGCTCCCTCTGACACTCGCTCCCTCTGACACTCGCTCCCTCTGACACTCGCTCCCTCTGACACTCGCTCCCTCTGACACTCGCTCCCTCTGACACTCGCTCCCTCTGACACTCGCTCCCTCTGACACTCGCTCCCTCTGACACTCGCTCCCTCTGACACTCGCTCCCTCTGACACTCGCTCCCTCTGACACTCGCTCCCTCTGACACTCGCTCCCTCTGACACTCGCTCCCTCTGACACTCGCTCCCTCTGACACTCGCTCCCTCTGACACTCGCTCCCTCTGACACTCGCTCCCTCTGACACTCGCTCCCTCTGACACTCGCTCCCTCTGACACTCGCTCCCTCTGACACTCGCTCCCTCTGACACTCGCTCCCTCTGACACTCGCTCCCTCTGACACTCGCTCCCTCTGACACTCGCTCCCTCTGACACTCGCTCCCTCTGACACTCGCTCCCTCTGACACTCGCTCCCTCTGACACTCGCTCCCTCTGACACTCGCTCCCTCTGACACTCGCTCCCTCTGACACTCGCTCCCTCTGACACTCGCTCCCTCTGACACTCGCTCCCTCTGACACTCGCTCCCTCTGACACTCGCTCCCTCTGACACTCGCTCCCTCTGACACTCGCTCCCTCTGACACTCGCTCCCTCTGACACTCGCTCCCTCTGACACTCGCTCCCTCTGACACTCGCTCCCTCTGACACTCGCTCCCTCTGACACTCGCTCCCTCTGACACTCGCTCCCTCTGACACTCGCTCCCTCTGACACTCGCTCCCTCTGACACTCGCTCCCTCTGACACTCGCTCCCTCTGACACTCGCTCCCTCTGACACTCGCTCCCTCTGACACTCGCTCCCTCTGACACTCGCTCCCTCTGACACTCGCTCCCTCTGACACTCGCTCCCTCTGACACTCGCTCCCTCTGACACTCGCTCCCTCTGACACTCGCTCCCTCTGACACTCGCTCCCTCTGACACTCGCTCCCTCTGACACTCGCTCCCTCTGACACTCGCTCCCTCTGACACTCGCTCCCTCTGACACTCGCTCCCTCTGACACTCGCTCCCTCTGACACTCGCTCCCTCTGACACTCGCTCCCTCTGACACTCGCTCCCTCTGACACTCGCTCCCTCTGACACTCGCTCCCTCTGACACTCGCTCCCTCTGACACTCGCTCCCTCTGACACTCGCTCCCTCTGACACTCGCTCCCTCTGACACTCGCTCCCTCTGACACTCGCTCCCTCTGACACTCGCTCCCTCTGACACTCGCTCCCTCTGACACTCGCTCCCTCTGACACTCGCTCCCTCTGACACTCGCTCCCTCTGACACTCGCTCCCTCTGACACTCGCTCCCTCTGACACTCGCTCCCTCTGACACTCGCTCCCTCTGACACTCGCTCCCTCTGACACTCGCTCCCTCTGACACTCGCTCCCTCTGACACTCGCTCCCTCTGACACTCGCTCCCTCTGACACTCGCTCCCTCTGACACTCGCTCCCTCTGACACTCGCTCCCTCTGACACTCGCTCCCTCTGACACTCGCTCCCTCTGACACTCGCTCCCTCTGACACTCGCTCCCTCTGACACTCGCTCCCTCTGACACTCGCTCCCTCTGACACTCGCTCCCTCTGACACTCGCTCCCTCTGACACTCGCTCCCTCTGACACTCGCTCCCTCTGACACTCGCTCCCTCTGACACTCGCTCCCTCTGACACTCGCTCCCTCTGACACTCGCTCCCTCTGACACTCGCTCCCTCTGACACTCGCTCCCTCTGACACTCGCTCCCTCTGACACTCGCTCCCTCTGACACTCGCTCCCTCTGACACTCGCTCCCTCTGACACTCGCTCCCTCTGACACTCGCTCCCTCTGACACTCGCTCCCTCTGACACTCGCTCCCTCTGACACTCGCTCCCTCTGACACTCGCTCCCTCTGACACTCGCTCCCTCTGACACTCGCTCCCTCTGACACTCGCTCCCTCTGACACTCGCTCCCTCTGACACTCGCTCCCTCTGACACTCGCTCCCTCTGACACTCGCTCCCTCTGACACTCGCTCCCTCTGACACTCGCTCCCTCTGACACTCGCTCCCTCTGACACTCGCTCCCTCTGACACTCGCTCCCTCTGACACTCGCTCCCTCTGACACTCGCTCCCTCTGACACTCGCTCCCTCTGACACTCGCTCCCTCTGACACTCGCTCCCTCTGACACTCGCTCCCTCTGACACTCGCTCCCTCTGACACTCGCTCCCTCTGACACTCGCTCCCTCTGACACTCGCTCCCTCTGACACTCGCTCCCTCTGACACTCGCTCCCTCTGACACTCGCTCCCTCTGACACTCGCTCCCTCTGACACTCGCTCCCTCTGACACTCGCTCCCTCTGACACTCGCTCCCTCTGACACTCGCTCCCTCTGACACTCGCTCCCTCTGACACTCGCTCCCTCTGACACTCGCTCCCTCTGACACTCGCTCCCTCTGACACTCGCTCCCTCTGACACTCGCTCCCTCTGACACTCGCTCCCTCTGACACTCGCTCCCTCTGACACTCGCTCCCTCTGACACTCGCTCCCTCTGACACTCGCTCCCTCTGACACTCGCTCCCTCTGACACTCGCTCCCTCTGACACTCGCTCCCTCTGACACTCGCTCCCTCTGACACTCGCTCCCTCTGACACTCGCTCCCTCTGACACTCGCTCCCTCTGACACTCGCTCCCTCTGACACTCGCTCCCTCTGACACTCGCTCCCTCTGACACTCGCTCCCTCTGACACTCGCTCCCTCTGACACTCGCTCCCTCTGACACTCGCTCCCTCTGACACTCGCTCCCTCTGACACTCGCTCCCTCTGACACTCGCTCCCTCTGACACTCGCTCCCTCTGACACTCGCTCCCTCTGACACTCGCTCCCTCTGACACTCGCTCCCTCTGACACTCGCTCCCTCTGACACTCGCTCCCTCTGACACTCGCTCCCTCTGACACTCGCTCCCTCTGACACTCGCTCCCTCTGACACTCGCTCCCTCTGACACTCGCTCCCTCTGACACTCGCTCCCTCTGACACTCGCTCCCTCTGACACTCGCTCCCTCTGACACTCGCTCCCTCTGACACTCGCTCCCTCTGACACTCGCTCCCTCTGACACTCGCTCCCTCTGACACTCGCTCCCTCTGACACTCGCTCCCTCTGACACTCGCTCCCTCTGACACTCGCTCCCTCTGACACTCGCTCCCTCTGACACTCGCTCCCTCTGACACTCGCTCCCTCTGACACTCGCTCCCTCTGACACTCGCTCCCTCTGACACTCGCTCCCTCTGACACTCGCTCCCTCTGACACTCGCTCCCTCTGACACTCGCTCCCTCTGACACTCGCTCCCTCTGACACTCGCTCCCTCTGACACTCGCTCCCTCTGACACTCGCTCCCTCTGACACTCGCTCCCTCTGACACTCGCTCCCTCTGACACTCGCTCCCTCTGACACTCGCTCCCTCTGACACTCGCTCCCTCTGACACTCGCTCCCTCTGACACTCGCTCCCTCTGACACTCGCTCCCTCTGACACTCGCTCCCTCTGACACTCGCTCCCTCTGACACTCGCTCCCTCTGACACTCGCTCCCTCTGACACTCGCTCCCTCTGACACTCGCTCCCTCTGACACTCGCTCCCTCTGACACTCGCTCCCTCTGACACTCGCTCCCTCTGACACTCGCTCCCTCTGACACTCGCTCCCTCTGACACTCGCTCCCTCTGACACTCGCTCCCTCTGACACTCGCTCCCTCTGACACTCGCTCCCTCTGACACTCGCTCCCTCTGACACTCGCTCCCTCTGACACTCGCTCCCTCTGACACTCGCTCCCTCTGACACTCGCTCCCTCTGACACTCGCTCCCTCTGACACTCGCTCCCTCTGACACTCGCTCCCTCTGACACTCGCTCCCTCTGACACTCGCTCCCTCTGACACTCGCTCCCTCTGACACTCGCTCCCTCTGACACTCGCTCCCTCTGACACTCGCTCCCTCTGACACTCGCTCCCTCTGACACTCGCTCCCTCTGACACTCGCTCCCTCTGACACTCGCTCCCTCTGACACTCGCTCCCTCTGACACTCGCTCCCTCTGACACTCGCTCCCTCTGACACTCGCTCCCTCTGACACTCGCTCCCTCTGACACTCGCTCCCTCTGACACTCGCTCCCTCTGACACTCGCTCCCTCTGACACTCGCTCCCTCTGACACTCGCTCCCTCTGACACTCGCTCCCTCTGACACTCGCTCCCTCTGACACTCGCTCCCTCTGACACTCGCTCCCTCTGACACTCGCTCCCTCTGACACTCGCTCCCTCTGACACTCGCTCCCTCTGACACTCGCTCCCTCTGACACTCGCTCCCTCTGACACTCGCTCCCTCTGACACTCGCTCCCTCTGACACTCGCTCCCTCTGACACTCGCTCCCTCTGACACTCGCTCCCTCTGACACTCGCTCCCTCTGACACTCGCTCCCTCTGACACTCGCTCCCTCTGACACTCGCTCCCTCTGACACTCGCTCCCTCTGACACTCGCTCCCTCTGACACTCGCTCCCTCTGACACTCGCTCCCTCTGACACTCGCTCCCTCTGACACTCGCTCCCTCTGACACTCGCTCCCTCTGACACTCGCTCCCTCTGACACCCGCTCCCTCTGACACCCGCTCCCTCTGACACTCGCTCCCTCTGACACTCGCTCCCTCTGACACTCGCTCCCTCTGACACTCGCTCCCTCTGACACTCGCTCCCTCTGACACTCGCTCCCTCTGACACTCGCTCCCTCTGACACTCGCTCCCTCTGACACTCGCTCCCTCTGACACTCGCTCCCTCTGACACTCGCTCCCTCTGACACTCGCTCCCTCTGACACCCGCTCCCTCTGACACTCGCTCCCTCTGACACTCGCTCCCTCTGACACTCGCTCCCTCTGACACTCGCTCCCTCTGACACTCGCTCCCTCTGACACTCGCTCCCTCTGACACTCGCTCCCTCTGACACTCGCTCCCTCTGACACTCGCTCCCTCTGACACTCGCTCCCTCTGACACTCGCTCCCTCTGACACTCGCTCCCTCTGACACTCGCTCCCTCTGACACTCGCTCCCTCTGACACTCGCTCCCTCTGACACTCGCTCCCTCTGACACTCGCTCCCTCTGACACTCGCTCCCTCTGACACTCGCTCCCTCTGACACTCGCTCCCTCTGACACTCGCTCCCTCTGACACTCGCTCCCTCTGACACTCGCTCCCTCTGACACTCGCTCCCTCTGACACTCGCTCCCTCTGACACTCGCTCCCTCTGACACTCGCTCCCTCTGACACTCGCTCCCTCTGACACTCGCTCCCTCTGACACTCGCTCCCTCTGACACTCGCTCCCTCTGACACTCGCTCCCTCTGACACTCGCTCCCTCTGACACTCGCTCCCTCTGACACTCGCTCCCTCTGACACTCGCTCCCTCTGACACTCGCTCCCTCTGACACTCGCTCCCTCTGACACTCGCTCCCTCTGACACTCGCTCCCTCTGACACTCGCTCCCTCTGACACTCGCTCCCTCTGACACTCGCTCCCTCTGACACTCGCTCCCTCTGACACTCGCTCCCTCTGACACTCGCTCCCTCTGACACTCGCTCCCTCTGACACTCGCTCCCTCTGACACTCGCTCCCTCTGACACTCGCTCCCTCTGACACTCGCTCCCTCTGACACTCGCTCCCTCTGACACTCGCTCCCTCTGACACTCGCTCCCTCTGACACTCGCTCCCTCTGACACTCGCTCCCTCTGACACTCGCTCCCTCTGACACTCGCTCCCTCTGACACTCGCTCCCTCTGACACTCGCTCCCTCTGACACTCGCTCCCTCTGACACTCGCTCCCTCTGACACTCGCTCCCTCTGACACTCGCTCCCTCTGACACTCGCTCCCTCTGACACTCGCTCCCTCTGACACTCGCTCCCTCTGACACTCGCTCCCTCTGACACTCGCTCCCTCTGACACTCGCTCCCTCTGACACTCGCTCCCTCTGACACTCGCTCCCTCTGACACTCGCTCCCTCTGACACTCGCTCCCTCTGACACTCGCTCCCTCTGACACTCGCTCCCTCTGACACTCGCTCCCTCTGACACTCGCTCCCTCTGACACTCGCTCCCTCTGACACTCGCTCCCTCTGACACTCGCTCCCTCTGACACTCGCTCCCTCTGACACTCGCTCCCTCTGACACTCGCTCCCTCTGACACTCGCTCCCTCTGACACTCGCTCCCTCTGACACTCGCTCCCTCTGACACTCGCTCCCTCTGACACTCGCTCCCTCTGACACTCGCTCCCTCTGACACTCGCTCCCTCTGACACTCGCTCCCTCTGACACTCGCTCCCTCTGACACTCGCTCCCTCTGACACTCGCTCCCTCTGACACTCGCTCCCTCTGACACTCGCTCCCTCTGACACTCGCTCCCTCTGACACTCGCTCCCTCTGACACTCGCTCCCTCTGACACTCGCTCCCTCTGACACTCGCTCCCTCTGACACTCGCTCCCTCTGACACTCGCTCCCTCTGACACTCGCTCCCTCTGACACTCGCTCCCTCTGACACTCGCTCCCTCTGACACTCGCTCCCTCTGACACTCGCTCCCTCTGACACTCGCTCCCTCTGACACTCGCTCCCTCTGACACTCGCTCCCTCTGACACTCGCTCCCTCTGACACTCGCTCCCTCTGACACTCGCTCCCTCTGACACTCGCTCCCTCTGACACTCGCTCCCTCTGACACTCGCTCCCTCTGACACTCGCTCCCTCTGACACTCGCTCCCTCTGACACTCGCTCCCTCTGACACTCGCTCCCTCTGACACTCGCTCCCTCTGACACTCGCTCCCTCTGACACTCGCTCCCTCTGACACTCGCTCCCTCTGACACTCGCTCCCTCTGACACTCGCTCCCTCTGACACTCGCTCCCTCTGACACTCGCTCCCTCTGACACTCGCTCCCTCTGACACTCGCTCCCTCTGACACTCGCTCCCTCTGACACTCGCTCCCTCTGACACTCGCTCCCTCTGACACTCGCTCCCTCTGACACTCGCTCCCTCTGACACTCGCTCCCTCTGACACTCGCTCCCTCTGACACTCGCTCCCTCTGACACTCGCTCCCTCTGACACTCGCTCCCTCTGACACTCGCTCCCTCTGACACTCGCTCCCTCTGACACTCGCTCCCTCTGACACTCGCTCCCTCTGACACTCGCTCCCTCTGACACTCGCTCCCTCTGACACTCGCTCCCTCTGACACTCGCTCCCTCTGACACTCGCTCCCTCTGACACTCGCTCCCTCTGACACTCGCTCCCTCTGACACTCGCTCCCTCTGACACTCGCTCCCTCTGACACTCGCTCCCTCTGACACTCGCTCCCTCTGACACTCGCTCCCTCTGACACTCGCTCCCTCTGACACTCGCTCCCTCTGACAC
>NC_091981.1:215598155-215603155 GCF_044704955.1 Pristiophorus japonicus | reverse complement strand
CGCGCGCGCTCTCCTCTCTCCGACGCGCGCGCTCCCTCTCTCCGACGCGCGCGCTCCCTCTCTCCGACGCGCGCGCTCCCTCTCTCCGACGCGCGCGCTCCCTCTCTCCGACGCGCGCGCTCCCTCTCTCCGACGCGCGCGCTCCCTCTCTCCGACGCGCGCGCTCCTCTCTCCGACGCGCGCGCTCCCTCTCTCCGACGCGCGCGCTCCCTCTCTCCGACGCGCGCGCTCCCTCTCTCCGACGCGCGCGCTCCCTCTCTCCGACGCGCGCGCTCCCTCTCTCCGACGCGCGCTCTCTCCTCCGACGCGCGCGCTCTCTCTCTCCGACGCGCGCGCTCTCTCTCCCCGACGCGCGCGCTCTCTCTCCCCGACGCGCGCGCTCTCTCTCCCCGACGCGCGCGCTCTCTCTCCCCGACGCGCGCGCTCTCTCTCCCCGACGCGCGCTCTCTCTCTCCACCGCGCGCTCTCTCTCCCCGACGCGCGCGCTCTCTCTCCCCGACGCCCCTCTCTCTCCCCGCGCGCGCGCTCTCTCTCTCCCCTGACGCGCGCCTCTCTCTCCCTCCGCCGCTCTCTCTCTCCCGACGCGCGCGCTCTCTCTCCCCGACGCGCGCGCTCTCTCTCTCCGACCGCGCTCTCTCTCCCCCGACCGCGCGCTCTCTCTCCCCCGACGCGCGCGCTCTCTCTCCCCGACGCGCGCGCTCTCTCTCCCCGACGCGCGCGCTCTCTCTCCCCGCGGCGCGCGCGTCTCTCTCCCCGACGCGCGCGCTCTCTCTCCCGACGCGCGCGCGCTCTCTCTCCGACGCGCGCGCTCTGACACGCACTCTGACACGCACTCTGACACACACTCTCTGACACTCTCTCCCTCTGACACTCTCTCCCTCTGACACTCTCTTGACACTCTCTGACACTCTCTCTCTGACACTCTCTCTCTGACTCTCTCTCTCTCTCTGACTCTCTCTCTCTCTGACACACTCTCTCTCTCTGACACACTCTCTCTCTCTCTCTCTCTCTCTCTGACACACTCTCTGACTCTCTCTATCTCTCTGACACACTCTCTCTCTATCTCTCTGACACTCTCTCTGACACACTCCATCTCTCTCTCTCTCTCTATCTCTCTGACACACTCTCTCTCTATCTCTCTGACACTCTCTCTGACACACTCCATCTCTCTCTCTCTCTCTCTCTCTCTCTGACACACTCTCTCTCTCTGACACACACTCATCTCTCTGACACTCTTTTTCTCTCTCTCTCTGACACTCTCTCTCTGACACTCTCTGACACTCTCTCTCTGACACTCTCTCTCTGACACTCTCTCTCTGACACTCTCTCTCTGACACTCTCTCTCTGACACTCTCTCTCTGACACTCTCTCTCTGACACTCTCTCTGACACTCTCTCTCTGACACTCTCTCTCTGACACTCTCTCTCTGACACTCTCTCTCTGACACTCTCTCTCTGACACTCTCTCTCTGACACTCTCTCTCTGACACTCTCTCTCTGACACTCTCTCTCTGACACTCTCTCTCTGACTCTCTCTGACTCTCTCTCTGACACACTCTCTCTCTCTCTCTGACACACTCTCTCTCTCTGACACTCTTTCTCTCTCTCTCTCTCTCTCTCTCTCTCTGACACTCTTTCTCTCTCTGACACTCTCTCTCTCTCTGACACTCTCTCTCTCTCTGACACTCTCTCTCTCTCTGACACTCTCTCTCTCTCTGACACTCTCTCTCTCTCTGACACTCTCTCTCTCTCTGACACTCTCTCTCTGACACTCTCTCTCTGACACTCTCTCTCTGACACTCTCTCTCTGACACTCTCTCTCTGACACTCTCTCTCTCTGACACTCTCTCTCTGACACACTCTCTCTCTCTCTGACACTCTCTGACACACACTCTCGTGCTCTCTGACACACTCTCTGACACACTCTCTGACACACTCTCTGACACACTCTCTGACACACTCTCTGACTCTCTGTCTCTCTCTGACACTCTCTCTCTCTGACACTCTTTCTCTCTCTCTCTCTCTCTCTGACACTCTCTCTCTGACACTCTCTCTCTGACACTCTCTCTCTGACACTCTCTCTCTGACACACTCTCTCTCTCTCTGACACTCTCTCTCTCTCTGACACTCTCTCTCTCTCTGACACTCTCTCTCTCTCTGACACTCTCTCTCTCTCTGACACTCTCTCTCTCTCTCTGACACTCTCTCTCTCTCTCTGACACTCTCTCTCTGACACTCTCTCTCTGACACTCTCTCTCTGACACTCTCTCTCTGACACTCTCTCTCTGACACTCTCTCTCTGACACACTCTCTCTCTCTCTGACACTCTCTGACACACACTCTCGTGCTCTCTGACACACTCTCTGACACACTCTCTGACACACTCTCTGACACACTCTCTGACACACTCTCTGACACACTCTCTGACACACTCTCTGACACTCTCTCTCTGACACACTCTCTGACTCTCTGTCTCTCTCTGACACTCTCTCTCTCTGACACTCTTTCTCTCTGACACTCTTTCTCTCTCTCTCTCTCTGACACTCTCTCTCTGACACTCTCTCTCTGACACTCTCTCTCTGACACTCTCTCTCTGACACTCTCTCTCTGACACTCTCTCTGACACTCTCTCTGACACACACTCTCGTGCTCTCTGACTCTCTCTCTCTGTCACTCTCTCTCTGACACTATCTCTCTCTCTCTCTGTGACACTCACTCTCTCTGTGACACTCTCTCTGTGACACTCTCTCTCTCTCTCTCTCTCTCTCTCTCCGACGCGCGCGCTCTCTCTCTCCGACTCGCGCGCGCTCTCTCTCTCCGACTCGCGCGCGCTCTCTCTCTCCGACTCGCGCGCGCTCTCTCTCTCCGACTCGCGCGCGCTCTCTCTCTCCGACTCGCGCGCGCTCTCTCTCTCCGACTCGCGCGCGCTCTCTCTCTCCGACGCGCGCGCTCTCTCTCTCCGACGCGCGCGCGCTCTCTCCGACGCGCGCGATTTCTCTCTCCGACGCGCGCGCGCTCTCTCTCCGACGCGCGCGCGCTCTCTCTCCGACGCGCGCGCGCTCTCTCTCCGACGCGCGCGCGCTCTCTCTCCGACGCGCGCGCTCTCTCTCTCCGACGCGCGCGCTCTCTCTCTCCGACGCGCGCGCTCTCTCTCTCCGACGCGCGCGCGCTCTCTCCGACGCGCGCGATTTCTCTCTCCGACGCGCGCGCGCTCTCTCTCCGACGCGCGCGCTCTCTCTCTCTCTCTCCGACGCGCGCGCTCTCTCTCTCTCTCTTCGACGCGCGCGCTCTCTCTCCGACGCGCGCGCTCTCTCTCCGACGCGCGCGATCTCTCTCTCCGACGCGCGCGATCTCTGACTCTCTCTGACACTCTCTCTCTCTGACACACTCACTCTCTGACACACTCACTCTCTGACACACTCACTCTCTGACACACTCTCTCTGACACACTCACTCTCTGACACACTCACTCTCTGACACACTCACTCTCTGACACACTCACTCTCTGACACACTCACTCTCTGACACACTCACTCTCTGACACACTCACTCTCTGACACACTCACTCCCTGACACACTCACTCCCTGACACACTCACTCCCTGACACACTCACTCCCTGACACACTCACTCCCTGACACACTCACTCCCTGACACACTCACTCCCTGACACACTCACTCCCTGACACACTCACTCCCTGACACACTCACTCCCTGACACACTCACTCCCTGACACACTCACTCCCTGACACACTCACTCCCTGACACACTCACTCCCTGACACACTCACTCCCTGACACTCACTCCCTGACACTCACTCCCTGACACTCACTCCCTGACACTCACTCCCTGACACTCACTCCCTGACACTCACTCCCTGACACTCACTCCCTGACACTCACTCCCTGACACTCACTCCCTGACACTCACTCCCTGACACTCACTCCCTGACACTCACTCCCTGACACTCACTCCCTGACACTCACTCCCTGACACTCACTCCCTGACACTCACTCCCTGACACTCACTCCCTGACACTCACTCCCTGACACTCACTCCCTGACACTCACTCCCTGACACTCACTCCCTGACACTCACTCCCTGACACTCACTCCCTGACACTCACTCCCTGACACTCACTCCCTGACACTCACTCCCTGACACTCACTCCCTGACACTCACTCCCTGACACTCACTCCCTGACACTCACTCCCTGACACTCACTCCCTGACACTCACTCCCTGACACTCACTCCCTGACACTCACTCCCTGACACTCACTCCCTGACACTCACTCCCTGACACTCACTCCCTGACACTCACTCCCTGACACTCACTCCCTGACACTCACTCCCTGACACTCACTCCCTGACACTCACTCCCTGACACTCACTCCCTGACACT
This sequence comes from Pristiophorus japonicus, assembly GCF_044704955.1. NCBI lineage: Eukaryota > Metazoa > Chordata > Chondrichthyes > Pristiophoridae > Pristiophorus > Pristiophorus japonicus. Next base: position 215,598,753 of record NC_091981.1, on the reverse strand, counting down.
CACTCCCTGACACTCACTCCCTGACACTCACTCCCTGACACTCACTCCCTGACACTCACTCCCTGACACTCACTCCCTGACACTCACTCCCTGACACTCACTCCCTGACACTCACTCCCTGACACTCACTCCCTGACACTCACTCCCTGACACTCACTCCCTGACACTCACTCCCTGACACTCACTCCCTGACACTCACTCCCTGACACTCACTCCCTGACACTCACTCCCTGACACTCACTCCCTGACACTCACTCCCTGACACTCACTCCCTGACACTCACTCCCTGACACTCACTCCCTGACACTCACTCCCTGACACTCACTCCCTGACACTCACTCCCTGACACTCACTCCCTGACACTCACTCCCTGACACTCACTCCCTGACACTCACTCCCTGACACTCACTCCCTGACACTCACTCCCTGACACTCACTCCCTGACACTCACTCCCTGACACTCACTCCCTGACACTCACTCCCTGACACTCACTCCCTGACACTCACTCCCTGACACTCACTCCCTGACACTCTCTCTCTCTGACACTCTCTCTCTCTGACTGACTCTCTCTCTCTCCTCTCTCTCACTGATTGACTC